>NW_007253879.1:13127-39043 GCF_000164805.1 Carlito syrichta | reverse complement strand
GGCGATCCTTCCACCTCAGCCTTCCAAGTAGCTGGAACTACAGGCGTGCTCTACCATGCCCAGCTAATTTTTTGATTTATTGTAGATATGAGATCTTGCCAAGTTGCCCAGGTGAGTCTCGAACCCACAGGCTCAGGCAATCCACTCATCTCAGCCTCCCAAAGGTGTAGGATTACAGGCTGAGCCACCAAGCCCGACTTGGCTTTTTTTTAACAAACAAAACCTTCCTGGCAGGTCTTTAGAGCTTGCCGCTTGACTTTCAAAAGGAAATACTTTTAACTGCTACCAGCCCCCTTCCTGCCACAGAAGGACCTTAAAACTGCTGTGGCACAGTATGGAGCAACAGCACTGTTTACATTAGCTATACTGGAAACTACTTCACAAGAGCCCTTGACTCCCTCTGATTGGCATATGGTTGCTAAGGCATGTTTGTCAGGCGGAGGATATTTGTTATGGGAGACATATTTTTGGGATAGATGCAAAGAGCAAGCTGAAAGAAATAGAGAAGATGAACTGAATAGGATTAATCTAGACATGCTTGTGGGCCAAGGAGAATACTCCTCCCAAGAGGCGCAGATTTTATATCCCCGAGCTGTGTATGGCCAGATCAGTGGAGCAGCATCAGGAGCATGGGGTTGATTATCTTTGGCTGGAGTTAAGACAGAGCAGCTTTTGAAAATACATCAGAGACCTGATGAGCCATACCGAGATTTTGCAGCTAGATTGTTGTAGGCTGTAGGTCGAATGGTGGTAGATGAAGAGGTAGGGACTCTTTTGGTAAAACAACTAGCCTATGAAAATGCCAATTCTGCCTGCCAAGCAGCCATTCGTCCCTATTGTAAAAAAGGGGATTTAACAGATTATATTCACTTGTGTGCTGATATTGGGCCTGCATATATGCAGGGGATGGCTATAGCTGCAGCTTTACAAGGTATTCCTCCCCCCAAAATTTTTAATATAATGAGATCTGGCAATGGAGGAACCTGAGGCGCTTGTTTCAACTGTGGGCAAATGGGTCACTTTAGTAGGGAATGCCCTGCGTGTAATCCCAATTTGGGACCACCCCCCAGAAGGAGTTGCCCTACATCTATGTGCCCACGATGCAAGCGAGGTATTCACTGGGCTAATGAATGCCATTCCAAGATGGCTGCAAATGGAAATTCCCTGTCAGGAAACTTCCAGAGGGGCCAGCCCCAGGCCCCTCAAACAATTGGGACTATGTCCATTTACCCCCCACAGCCCATGCCCAACTTGCCTCCTCAGGGAAGCCATCCACCCAACGGGTCAGCGATCTCTACCGCGCTACCCCAGGGAGTGCCGGACTGGTCCTCAGTTTCTCCCCTACTTCATATTAACCCCCAAAATGGGTCTGCAGGCTATTCCCATGGGTGTATACGGCCCAGTCCCTGATGACAAGGTAGATCTGTTTCTGGGACGTAGCAGACTTTTTCTAAAAGGCTTCCAAGTTCTCCCAGGAGTTATAGACTCCGATTACACTGGTGAAATTAAAGTTATAGGAAATGCTCCTCAGAATAATATCATACTCACTGCCGACATGAAAATTGCCCAATTAGTGTTGCTCCCTTTAAAGAAAATGGGACGTATTGTTTCCTCACAAAAGTGAGGGACTAATGCCTTTGGTTCTTCTGATCATGCATATTGGGTGCAAGCCATAGGGGAAAAGCGGTCTGAGTATTCTCTGCATATAGAAGGCAAGACCTTCTGGAGTTTATTAGATACTGGGGCCAACGTCTCTGTTATTAATCAGGCTCTCTGACCAAATTTTTGGCCTCTTCAGGAAGCAATGACTTCTTTGCGAGGTATTGGGCAGTCTAAGTCCTCTCTGCAGAGTAGTAAACTTTTGAATTGGAAGGATGATGAGGGCCATGAGGGAATTTTTCAGCCCTATGTATTTCCTTTTCTGCCACTTAATCTTTGGGGCCAGGATGTCCTCCAAGCTATGGGGGAATTGTTATACAGTCCCAGCCCTCAGGTCACTTATCAGATGCTCGATCAAGGATTTTTACCAAACCAAGGAATGGGAAGTGTTAATCAAGGAATGCAGGATCCCTTAACCCCACCTGTAAAAAATGGGAGGTTTGGTTTAGGTCACCCTGAGGCTTTTCATTAATGGCCACTGCTTCTCCTGAGCCCCATCAGGAAACTGCTGATCCCATTACTTGGTTATCTGATGATCCTGTTTGAGTGGAGCAATGGCCACTTTCTGGAGAAAAGCTTTCGAGAGTCTATAGCGCTTGTTGAGGAACAGCTTCAAGCTGGACACATTGAGCATTCCAACAGTCCTTGGAACACTCTTATCTTTGTAATTAAGAAAAAGTCAGGAAAATGGCATTTACTACAAGTTTACGGGCAATAAATCGCTCCATGGAAATTATGGGGCCTCTGCAGCCTGGCCTGCCCTTGCCAGTAGCCATTCCAGCTGAATATCACTTGTTTGTTATAGAGTTAAAGGATTGTTTTTTGACTATTCCTCTTTTCCCTCAAGATCAGAAATGTTTTGGTTTTGCTTTGCCTGCTATTAATTTTCAGCAACTGGTTCAGAGATTTCAATGGCAAGTTTTGCCTCAAGGCATGGCCAATAGCCCCACTTTATGTCAAACTTTTGTAGCTAGAGCCTTGCAGCTGTCCAATCATGTTTTCCTGAAACCTACATTGTTCATTACATGGATGACATTCTTGTTGCTCATCCCAATCCAGAGCGAATTCAGGTTGTATTTTTTAACTTACGATCTGCCCTTCAGCATTCTGGCCTTGTTATTGCTCCAGAGAAAGTCCAGAATGTAGCCCCATATGAATATCTTAGTAGGCTTATAGAGGGATGTAATGTTCTCACGCAGAAGCTGTAAATTTAGTTGGACTCTTTATTAACCCTTAATGATTTTCAGAAATTGCTAGGAGACATCAACTGGTTATGCCCTTCCTTAGGTATTTCTACTGTTCAACTAATGCCACTTTTTGATATGCTGTAAGGTGATTCTAACTCTCAATCTCCCTGGCACCTCACCCCTGAAGCTCAATCTGCATTACAATTGGTACAAGAGGCGATTGCAGCACAGCAGGTATCTCTGTTATTGAATCTTGGTCACTGATAATTTTGCCTACATCTTATTTGCCCACAGAAGATTTTTGGCAACAAGGACCCATTGAATGGCTGCATTTACCAGCCTCCTGATGACACACCGTGACCCCATATTATGAATCTGTTGCCCTCCTCATTACTAAGGGTCGATGGCGAGCCAGGGAACTTTTTGACCGTGAACCTGCTTTTTTTTTGTTTTTTTTGTTTTTGTTTTTGTTTTTTTGAGTTGGAGTCTCACTCTGTCACCCAGACTGGAGTGCAGTTGCCACTCCCGGCCACTGCAGCCTCGACCTGCTGGGCTCTGGCGATCCTTCCGCCTCAGCCTTCCGAGTAGCTGGAATTACAGGCACGTGTTACCATGCCCGGCTGATTTTTTGATTTATTGTAGAGATGAGGTCTCGCTGCCCAGGCGGGTCTCGAACCCGCGGGCTCAGGCAATCCACTCACCTCAGCCTCCCAAAGGTGCGGGATTACAGGCTGAGCCACTGAGCCCGGCTGAACCTGCTTTAACTATAGTACCTTACACTGCTCCCCAAATGAATTGGCTTTGGGAAACATGCCCTGCATGGCAGTTGGCTGTAGCTAACTTTACTGGGCAAGTGGACTCCCACTATCCTCCTTCCTGAAGTCTTACTTTTGCAAAAAATCATTCTTTTATTTTTCCTCAGGTCACCAGTGCTCAACCTCTGCAAGATGCTGATTTAGTCTTCACAGGTGGCTCCTCTTCTGGAACAGCAGTTATTATTATTAATGGTGTTGTTTCTTATTTTCAGACAGATTATGAATCTGCTCAATGAGCTGAGCTGTTTGCAGTTTGTCAGGTCTTTACAGATCTCCCTAAGAAATGCTTTAATCTTTACACTGACAGCCATTACGTTACAGGAGTGCTGCATCATTTGGAAACTGCTAGTCTTCATACTGTCCCTTCCTCCTCCCCCACTGACATAATTGCTCTTTTACAGACCATTCAATTGCATATTCATGCTCGCACAGACCCCTTTTTTGTGTGCTCATATTCATGCTCATTCTGCCCTTCCTGGTCCATTGTCTGAAGGCAATGCCCTTGCAGATGAGGCTACATGATTTTCTGCTTTCCCTTGACTATCTCCTGCTTCCTAAGCTACTGCTTCTCATGCCCTTCATCATCAGAATGCCCAAAGTTTACGTCACCAATTTTCATTGTCTGGAGAAACGGCTAGACAAATAGTCAAAAATTGTCCTGCTTGCCCTCAGTTTCACTCCCCTCCTGCTGAGGGCGTGAATCCCCGAGGTCTGTTGCCAGGACACTTATGGCAAATGGATGTCACACACATCCCTTCTTTTGGAAAGTTGGCTTATGTGCACGTTACAGTGGACACGTGCTCTGGTTTTATTTTTGCCTCAGCCCTATAAGGCGAAGCGACTTGATATGTCATAGCCCATTGTTTTGCAGCTTTCACTGTCATGGGCATTCCAAAATCTATCAAGACTGACAATGGCCCTGCCTATGTTAGTAAACCTTTTGCCCAATTTTGCTCCACATTTAAAATTTCTCATACTACGTGAATCCCCTATAATCCACAGGGGCAAGGTATAGTGGAGCATGCCAATAGAATGCTCAAAACACAATTATTAAAATTTAAAAAGGGGGAATATACACATTCCTCTCCACATACACTATTGGCACATGCATTATTTACTCTTAATTTTCTTAATCTGGATAATCAGCTGCAGAACGCTTTTGGGATCCTTCTCCTAAAACAGAGGCTTTAGTTTGCTGGAAGGATCCTTTGACAGGCCAGTGGCAAGGATCTGATCCCATACTCATCTGGGAATGAGGCAGTGCTCTTCCAACTCTACACTGGCCCCCAGCTCCAGAGTATCAGGGAGGATCAGACGGATAGCCTGATCCCTCCATTCAAAAGGCTGTGCATCATCCCACCAGGGACTGTGCCTCCCCCATGGCCCTGCTCTAGGGCAACGCATCAAACCTTACCTCCTTCTTGGGGGCAATTAAAGGTGCTAACAGCTAAAGTTGACAACATAGTGCAAGGCAGTGAAGGGGTCACATCTGACCCATCTACCTTGTTCCTGGCCATGCTTGCTGTGGTGGCTTGCCAGGTGGATATAGTTAGGGGCCACAGTTCACCCTATTGGGCCTATGTGCCTAAACCCCTCCCTTTTAAGGGCAGTGGTCTGGGATGACCCCTCAAGCCTAGTATATGTTAGTAATGCTCCTTTATTGGGCCACCCCTCCACGGAGTCTATTACCCAGCAGTGGGTTGGTGGATTTTCTTATGAAGGGCAGTCTACCAAAATGCCCGTTTGTTTTTCACATTTCTGGTACCTGCTTCTTGTAGGAAATCCAGGCTGTTTGGTGATTACTTCTACTCTTAAATATACTCGTGGATTTATGCCTCAGGGCATGGAGCACCAGCCTTGGATGAAAAGAGAGTGGATCATGTCTTTGCATGGCCCGCCACAGTCTTGTACTACACCTTTTACTAAGGCTCCACCTCGTGGAGTTCCCCCCAGTTCTGAGGCAGTCTCATTTTTGTTTTCTCAGTTTCCACCCTGGCGTAGGTGTCATTATCCTATGGCCACATGGCATCATATCCCTGGAACTGATGAAGGGGTCATGGACTGGGCTACTCCTAATCCACTAGCTGAGACTGAATTACAGCTTGTTGAAACCCCCGAGGGTGGGTGGAGATGGTCCTTTCCATCTCAGCAGGACGCCCTCAGCTTGGTATTTGGAAGCTTATGGTGGCTTTAGGGCCCATTATCATCTCCCACCAGTCTGAATTGAACCAGTCATCATACAATGGTTCCCATGAGGTGTTTGCCTGTGTTCCCACCCCTTATGTTTTATTACAGGCCCCTGGAAAATTACTATGGAGTCCTCTTATTTTCCCTTAAAGTGTTCTCATTGCAATCTCACTAATTGTGTCTCTCCTCAAAATAGAGGACAGCAAGTTGTAATAGTGCATCAACCCTTTTTTGTTATGATGCCTGGAAATATTTCTGGGCCATGGTATCAGGACTCTGGCTGGCATGTACTCTTTCAAATGTCCAACCTGCTTGACTGTCAGTGAAGATTTATTGGACTTGTAGTTGCTGGTGTTACTGCATTGGTTACGCTGATTGCAACAGCCACCGCTTCAGCAATAGCTTTGACTCAAGAAATCCACACTGCTCAGTACATGGACAATCTGGCTAAGAACATTTCCACTGCTATATCCAGCCAAGAAACCATTGACATTAAATTGGAGGTGCGACTCAACACACTGGAACAAACTGTCCTGGTTCTTAGAGACCAGGTTGCTGTTTTAAAGACTCAGATTATGTTAAGATGTCATGCAGAGTTCCAATGGATTTGTGTAACCTCTGAGTCTTATAATGGTTCTGAATGGCATTGGGATCTGGTTAGAAATCATTTTCTGGGAACTTGGTCCTCTAATCATGTTTCTTTAAATATTGCTCGATTACATCAATATATCATAAAGATTTCTACAGCTGGGTCACCTTTATTGCCTGCTAGCTCATTGGTTAATGATATTCTTGACAAAAATTAAGCAATTGGTATCATCACATAGCCTATGGTCTACAGTATATTCCTTAATAGCATTGGGAGTGCTGATTTTAATTTTACTGTTTTGTCTCCCAGTCTGCATCTGAGTAGGAGGACGAACCATCAGACAGCTCCAAATAGAAGTCCATAAACTGCACTTAAAAGAAAAGGAAAAGGAGGAGATGAAGGAAACCAAGAGCACAAGCTGACAAGGTCCTGGTGTTGTTTGGTTTATGTTCAAGGAAATAAGCCTACATTTCCCTTGTCTCCCCTGACCTTTTAGTTGCATTTCTATGGATAGCCATGCGGTGCCAAGTCTGGCCTGGAACCTGCTCATCCTAAGAGATGGACTTGCTTAGCATAGATGTTAAGATATGCATAGTTTAGTCATTGATATTTGCCCTGCTTGTGTGATTTAACTCAGACATTAACATATCCTGCTTGGTTTCACCTTCCTTTGTGAGAATTTTGTCCTTTATAAGAGGCATGCAGTAAAAATAAAACGCTCTCTCTAACTCTCAGCTACCTGGGAGAGGACCCTCCCAATCCCACTGTTTCTCTGTCTCTTTCTTTTCTTACTTGTGGCTAAGGCTTTATTTATGCTGTGTGCACCTGAATTTGTGGGCATCTGAGACACCATTTCATGTAGCAGGCTGCATCCCTCACCTTTGGCTAGGATGCAGTTACCAATTGAGACCTTGCCTACGAACTTGGGGCCATTAAGCAAGACCTTGCCTTCGCTTGGGGCCTTTATTCAAGGCCTGCTATAGTGACAGTGTTCATCTGCTCCCCACATCACATCTGCTCCTGGCAAGAATCAGTATAAATGTTAATTGTTTTTTCCTTTACTTAATTCAAGTGATCTTGTCAGGGCAATTAGCTCAGCTAGTTAAGCACCTGAGTTTGAGGAAAGAGGTGCACTCTCAACAATGCCATCGGGAGTGACTACTGTATGTCCTGCTTTGCAGATTCCCTGCTCTACAAAAGAATTTCCATCAGTAAAGAGAATCCAGTCTGGGTTTTGTAAGGAGGTGTCCTTTAAGTTCACTCTGGCTGCATACATTTGTATTACTACCTGCTCACAATCATGTTTGGGATTCCCCAACTTCTTCGGAGAGGAAGGTGGCTGAGTTCAGAGAGGAACATGTTTTTAACTAGACTGCAGGTCCTTCTAATAATAAGGCCTGGTATTTGAGGAGATGGCTGTCAGTTAGCCACAGGCTACCTTTGGTGGATAGCAGTCCTGTCACATTGTGTGGGATATAGACAATTAGATCTTTGCTCATTGTTAATCTAGTAGCTTCTGGTACCAGCAAAGCTACTGTCGCAACTGCCCAAAGGCAGGCCAGCCTCCTTTGGCTACCAAATCAAGCTCCTTGCTTACGTGCCCTATGGGTTGTAGGACTGGGTTCAGGGTCTGGGTTAGAACTTTTCTTTCTGACACGTAAAGATTAAATGTTTTTCCTATGGGAAGACTGAAGGCTGGTACCTCAACCAAGGCTTATTTTAATTGGTTAAAGGCCTTCTTAGCTTCCTGTTCCCAGATTGGGATGTGAGTCCCAGTTGCGTGGGTTTCCTTCAATAATTGATATAAGGAACGGGTTATTTCCTGTACCCAGGTATCCATAACCTGCAGAATCCTGTAACACTTAGGAATCTCCTCTATTGTATAAGAGATTTCAGAAGGGGAAATGAGGCAATAGGCTTTATTTTTTCCTTTGTCCTGGTTTCTTCTGATAAGACTAGGCCTACGTATTTTACGAAGGTCTGACACAGTTGAGCCTTAGATTTTGAAACTTTATATCCTCTGTCAGTTAGAAAATAAAGAAGGATTTCAGGCTGGGCATGGTGGCAAAAGCCTGTAATCCCAACACTTTGGAAGGCCGAGGTAAGAGGACTGCCTGAGCCCAGGGGCTTGAGACCAGCCTGGGCAACTTGGCAAGACCCTTGTCTCTACAATAAATCAAAAAATTAGCTGGGCGTGATAGCGTGCACCTGTAGTTCCAGCTATTTGGAAGTCTGAGGAGGAAGGATCGCCTGATCCCAGCAGGTCAAGGCTGCCGGTGGCCATGAGCGCATCACTGCATTCCACCCTGGGCAACAAAGTAAGACACCATCTCAAAAAAAGAAAGAAAGAAAGAAAGAAAGAAGAGCCTTAGTACATTCATGAGAGATTTCCTCAGTTGGGGCACTAGAAGGGTATCATTTACATATTGCAGAACTTGACTTGGGGATATGAGAACTCAGAGAGGTCTCGTGATAACGCCTGCCCAAATTTGTGGGGACTGATAAGTACAATTCAGGTAAATTGGGTTGCTTGATTGGAAGGATCTACAAATGTAAACAGGTACTGAGAATCAGGGTATAATGGAATACAAACGAAAGCATCTTTTAGGTCCAGGACTGTGAAACATTTGGTTCCCTCAAGCATTTGTGTTAATAGAGTATAGGGATTGGGAATTACTGGATGAATTGGAACCACAGCCTCATTAATGAGGCGGAGGTCCTGAACTAGTCTCCATTCCCCGTTGGGTTTTTGTACTTTCAATATCGGGATGTTACAAGGGCTATTGCAGGGTTTAAGGAAGTCCTGTTTTTTTTCAGATTGTTAATGATGGCCTGTAATCCTTTCTTAGTTTCTGATTTTAGGGGATATTGTTTTGGGTTAAGGAAGGAAGTGGGGTCCCTAAGATGGATGTTGATGGGTGTGGCTGTTGTAGCCTGACCAATTTTTCCCTGAGTTGCCCAAACTTCTGGACTGATATCAGTTTCCACCAGTGGGAGGCAAAAGAGTTGTGTGGGTGCCATAAGGATGATGGCTCCCATAAAGCTAAAATATCTCTGGCTAATAGAGGGCTTGGGCTTTCAGGCACAATTAAAAAGATGTGAGTAAATAAGAGGTCTCCCCAACTACAACTAAGATGTTGGAAAAAGTATTGGGTTAAAGGCTGTCCTGAAAACTCTGTACGGTTGCACTAAGGGCAGAGAGGAAACCTGTATTGGAAAGGAGAACAGAGAGGGCAGCAGCGGTATCCAAGAGGAAATCTATTTTCCTCCTTTTGACTGCCGGAGTCCTGCTCCCGCAGAGTCCAGGGTACCCCAAAGGTGGAGACAGCATCAGCAATTGTGAGAAAGAGAAAGAGAGAGAGACAGACTGGACACCTGTTAAGAGAATGCTGATGCCATTTGTTGCAAGCTAGCAGCGAGCTTATATTTCTCTCTACAAGGGAAATAATCTCTGCAAGTTGCTGCCACAGAGCAAGTGAAAATCATCATTACAAAACAAATCACTTACAACAAATAACATGGATTTTTTTGTAATGTTAAAACGATGCTTAAGTTTAAGTATTTTTCTCCCTGCTTAGCTAATGTTCTCTCTAAGGGCGGAGGCTATTTTTACCCAAAACAACATATCCCAACACAATGATGTTACCCTGTAAAAAACAGTTCCCGCAAACCGTTAATATAAAATCTTAAAATTATGAAACTTTTCATTAAACAACTCTACTTAAAACAAAACTTATATCCCAAATTAACTAATATATATTACAATCTTTCTAACAAATCTATCTCTTTATAAACTTAACTTCCTTATTCAAATTATCCAGGGAAGCAGGTTTTTCCATAATAAAGTCTCTGGGCACCAGAACAACAGTTTCTGGCCCAGGGTTTTGGAACAGTTCCTATGTAGAATATTTCCATCTGGCGGAAGACTGTGCACCTGGAAATCCTCTAGAAGTGGCTGACAGATATTTCTTTTCTCATGGACAAGGAGTTTCTTCTTGAAAACTCTCTGGTCTTTCAAGTCCCTTGGTAGTTTCCTCTTGTTCGAATTCCTTTATTGTTTTCCTATCTGGAATATCCTATCTCTAAGGAAAAAACAGCTTAGAAAAAACTTCTAGTGATGTTATTCAGGCTTCAAGGTAGTTTTGGTTGTTAGATAAAACCTGTTTTACTCACTTAAATTCTACATCTAAGCCCTTTAACTTTTTATATACTATAACTTTAATATGTATCTCAAAACAAACTTATAAATCACCTACATATACCTTAATATAAACTTTCACTATACTTAAATCTTATGCCTTATATCAAATACCATAACTACAATTACAAACAATAAGTAAAAATATTCAAAACAGTTCTTTGCCTAAATAAAATCAGAAACCTCTTTTTACCAAGTATTAGTCACAAATTCTAACCCTAAAAACAAGAGCTGTAGCCCACAACCAAGCGAAAGAAAGCACTTTAAACATGCCTCAGAGTCATCACATGGTCAAAAGGAACAGGTCAAACAATGTAGTGGGAAGTGGAAAGATGGACAATGAGTTTGCAGTAGCCTGTGGCCCGGGGTCACCAGGACTCTGTCAATCTGGTGGGCCTCCAAGGCTGGCTCCCAACATCTGACCTCCAGAATCACCCAGGGTTCCTGGGTAGTAATGGCAGTCTGAGCCATTGGAGTCAGGGAGGAAAGCCCTGGGACTGTCAATCCTGCTGGACCATTTGCAAAGTTGACTCTGGACTCAATGGCTTGTACTTCCAGGGATAGTCTGCCTTCCAGTGGTCTCCCTTGCAGATTGGACAAAGTTGAGGTGGCTTTGGCTTTCTCCTGCTGGCAGTCTTTCTTAAAGTGCCCTGGTTAACCACATTCATAGCAATTAGTAGGTACACCTCGGGGATCCTGGGGTTTACAGGCCTATAAAGTGACCACTAGAATCTCTGCTTTTTTTCTGGGTCTCCTTTCTTTTTCCTGGTCCCTATTATAAAAGACCAATGTGGCCACCTTCAGGAAGTTCTCCAATGTACTATCTGTTCCTATGGCTTGTTTCTGCAGCTTCCTCCTGATATCAAGGACTGACTGAATAATAAACTTATCTTTCAGGATTAGTTGTCCTTCAACTGACTCAGGAGCCAAGAAAGTGAGATTGATTAAAGCCTCTCTTAGTCTTTCCAGAAATACAGAGGGAGTCTCATCTGCTCTCTGATCTATCATGGATAGCTTAGAGTAATTGAGAGGTTTGGTTCTCAAGCCCTCTAATATGCACATCTGAAAGTGCTTTCTCCTTCATTCTCCCAAGTCAACATCACAGTCCCATTTAGGGTCCTCCAACGGTACTGCTAATTTTCAGTTGGATATGATTCTTCCCCCAGTCTGGCACTATATGAGATACAAAGCTTGTTGTTTTTCAGAAGCAAACTTTGCTTCTTGTTTTTCAGTGATTGTTAAGGTTTGACTTAAAAATAGCATGATATCCTTCCAGGAAAGCTCAAATACCTGGGTTAAGTTTTGGAAACATCTATAGATCTGTCTGGGTCATCTGATAATTTACCAAAATTTTCTTTTTTTTTTTTTTTTTGAGTTGGAGTCTCACTCTGTCACCCAGACTGGAGTGCAGTGGCTGCTCCTGGACACCGCAGCCTCAACCTGCTGGGCTCTGGTGATCCTTCCACCTCAGCCTTCCAAGTAGCTGGAACTACAGGCACGCGCTACCACTCCCGGCTAATTTTTTGATTTATTGTAGAGATGAGGTCTTGCCAAGTTGCCCAGGTGGGTCTCGAACCCACAGGCTCAGGCAATCCACTCACCTCAGCCTCCCAAAGGCCAAGATTTTCTTTAATTTGTATCAAGTTCCATAGGGAAAGGGGAACCTGTACCTTATTAGGACCATATTCCTAGGCATCTCTTGCAAGGGCACACATAAAGAAGGAACTCATCTAGGGTGTGAATTTTTAGGGGGTGGTGAGCTTGAAGTATGGGAAAGACCAGGATAAGGGGGGCAAGAGGGGCCAGGTGGGATGGCCTCAGGGGTTATTGCTTTCCCCAGCAGCACCTTTGGGGTCGGTGTCTCTTGTCCTTTTGGACCATCTTTGGATAGGACCGCCAGAGGGCTGAGTTGATTTTATAACATTGGCAAAGTTCTGGATTTTCTTGCAGAGCAAAGAAGGCCTGCACATAGGGGACTTCAGACCATTTGCCCTCACGTCTACAAAAAAAAGATCCAGTTGCAGGATTATATTGTAATTGATACTTCCTTCTGGAGGCCAGGTCCCTGTCTTGTAATTTGTCACCCAGCCATTCCTGGATGCAAAAGATTTTTTTTTTTTTGAGTTGGAGTCTCACTCTGTCACCCAGACAGAAGTGCAGTGGCCACTCCCGGCTACCGCAACCTCAACTTGTACCTGAATCCTGAATCTGAGAGACCACCAAAGAGCCAACTCCGATGCAAATCACACAAGGGTCTTTATTCAGGCTCGAGTCTGGGCTCACAAACTGAAACCGACACAGCAGCTAGAGAATGAGAGCGGCGACCTAGTACAGCAAGTGGTTTATATATACACAGTTGCGAGGGAAAGTCCACGGACCTTGCATAATTAGTTCTCAATTAGGTCCGTGGTGATGTCAGGGGACAGGAGTGCTTGAGAATGGTGAGTTCACTTTTGATTTGCACGGGCGTGGGCTCGGCTGCCCATGATTGATTACTAACGGCTACACGGGCAGAGTGGAGTCAGTTAAGCCACCTGGAATGTTAGATAAGCTGCGGTTCACACAGTTACTGTGACTGAGTATAAATCAGCTCAGGTATACAGGCAGATTTGAGATAAAACAGAGCCCACCAGAAGTGCGGCTGGTGCCACAGAGTCCACCATAATTCAAGCAAAGAATGTCCGGGAGGGTCTTTTTGCTTAACATTCACACACTGCCAGCAGAAAAAGTTGGTTGTTTCAATTAACATGATTATTATGGGACAAACAAAAACTAAACAAAGTTCTAAGTACAAACACTGCAAACACTTCATAACTTTACAGTCACAGTTAGACACCTTACATATGCCTAGTCTTACGGGGTTTGAGGTAGGGATTTATAAAATACAGTAAACGTTTCTTTCATAGCAAGTATAGTTCTTTTAAGTCCTTTGAGTCTCTCATTCCCCCTTCTCAGAGGAACCTAAAAATAAGACCCAATCATGGGTTTACATAGGTGTTTTTAAGGTTATCCTGAAAATGGGTAGGAGAGTTGAGAAAATAAGGGTGAGTACCAAGTGGTTGGTACTGCTGCTTGAGTACCATGAGCTGAATGGTGCTGACTCGATTTTTAACAAAGGCTATAAGCTTGTTGATGATGCAAGGCCCAAAAATAAGTAGGAAAATTAAAACAACTAAAGGACCAACTATGGTGGAAATTAATGTAGTAAACCAGGGGGTGCGGTTAAACCATGCTTCAAACCAATTGAGTTGTTGCTCTCGTTCTCCAAAACCACAATAGTAGAAAATGGAGACAATGAAATTTCTAAAGTTAACTGTATTCTTATTAAACTTTAAAATATCATGACTGGTCATGCTTGAACTAACATGATTCCCTGACATTAGCATGACCTATTCTACAATATTTTCTATGAGTAAAATAAATTCAATTTCTATAATAGGTAGAAAAACCCTACACTAATTGTAGCTAAAGCTGGCCTAAAAGAATGCAGCCCAAAGTATTTGCTGGACCCTCAGAAATGTGGCCCAAACTTTGTGCTGGGCCATTTCTGACAACTCTAGATAATCATTTATACCATTGAAAAGCTTGAAACAGCTCTCCATAAGTATATACTAATTCTACAAATATACCTTTAAATCTTATAAAGAAGTGTGTACCATATAAAAGGCTCCCAAATGTGATCTGAATTTGAATTATATCTAAGACCTAAGCCAAAATCACAGTTTATGGGAAACAGGAACAATGGGTCCACGGCCCTCCCTGATCCCTAATGCTCAGTGGGCCTCCATGGCCGGCTCCCAACATCTCCCCCTTTTTTATTTTGTTAGCACAAAACCATGAAACTCAGTGTTGAGCTGAAAAATGTTCTTCTTCAGTACTCTGAGAATAACTGGAAGTAGGCATAGCAACACAAGAATCACTGTCTTGCAAATTCCTACATTAATGAGTATGGACATCAATGACTTTTGATTAACAAACCACGAGAAGTTATTAAATATGGAGATAGCCAATTCATAGGACCAGAACTGCTTTTCAGCAACAGTCATGTCCTGTATGTCTTGATGTAATTTAGTAAGGTCTATACTCAAGTCCAAATGATTACAAATTCCAAGGATATGATTCTTTATCTTGTCCCAATTATGGACAAACTTATTCACCTCCGAAGGAGTAAGGCAAATCCACTTAAACTCAGAGTGACATCAGAGAGCCAATTTTACCTTTAAAGTTACAAGCTCTTGTCCTACTGCTAAAACTGCCTCCTATAAAGTATTAACTTTACTCTCTAACTTTCTATCTATAATCTCCTGAGTAGCTAATGCAATAGAAACATTCTTGGATAACTGATCAGCAAAGGTAGTTGTATGAACTTCCTTAGATAGAGCTACAGCTCAAACTGTTACTGAATTAGCAATAGCTATTAATGCTGTAATTCCTAAAATTAAAGTAGCTCAAAAAAAAATTTTTTTTTCTGTCTTTCTAACACAGCATTAACCTCATACAATGTCTGTAAACCATATTTAGCATATCAACGGGATGACAAAGATATGGGGATCATTAATTAGGGGAGTTGCTTGAGAATGACAAATCCCTTATAAAAGGTGTTGGTTAAACAATTAGTTAAATGCATTCAGTACAAGATACCTTATAACCATTAGCATGATAAACAATTTTAACAGTTTGATATTCATTCCAAACAAGAAATATATAAGGAGATTGCAAGTATGCTCTAATAAGGTATGACTGAGTTTGTCCAACAGATCTAGACAGGCTGACTGGTTGAAGGGCTGTGAGAGCTCTCCATAGATGAGGCTGAATAATCTGCTAGATGCCGTACTTGATGGACAGTACTGGAGGCACCCATCCATTGGAATGTCACCTAGCTGTGGCAAGTGTAGAGTCATCAAAAACCCCAGTCACTAATATATAGTCTTTTACTGGGCACAGGATAGTCCACCTTAGAGTTATAAGCACAGTCTCTCCATTTCAGGAAGCCAGTATCTTGCTGGATGAGTGACCAGTCCTTTTCTGTAACATTGAAGGGGCAAGCAGATATGCTGACAGGTGGTGAAGCCCTAGTCGCATGACTAGGGTAGATTCCTCCAGGCATTAACATCTCAAGCCACCAACTGTCTTGATAAGGGCTTTCTGTACTCAGAGGCTTAAAGGTAGACATTAAGCAAGAAGCCCAGTACCTGAGCACGAAATAAAGCAGGCCCTCCCATTTTCCTGTAAGGAGATCCTTCTATATTACCATAGGTTTAATTCTTTCATCCAGGTTCCAGTGTCTAGCCATAGCTGAATTGCCTATGAACCCAAATTTAAATGGTTTGCAACAAACAAGGCATGATTTAAAATATGGTGGGGAGAACTATACTTGAACCTCCTGTCTTGTAATTTAATTATTTGATTTTTAAAGTTTGGTGAACTTTTTCAACTATGGCTTGACTTGGTGAATTGTAGGGCATTCTTGTGTGTGGGGGTCCAGCCCCACAAAGGTTGTGAGATTTCCTGAAGGAGAGACGGATAGGTGAAGGAAGAAAATATTATACTCAGACACCTGCTTCCTGAACAGATGACCATTTAATGTTAGTTAACACAGAGCTTTTATACCATTTGTAAAGGGGCAAGACAAAGAAAATTCCTTCATGTACATATCTTCTAAAAGTTACCATCTTGTGGTCTTAGCAACAAACAAACCAAGATCCCTATAAACATTCAGACAACGAGTCTTATTCATAAAGCCAACAATGATAGTTTTAGTCCAAAGTCCCAAATTACAGTCCTTGAAATGTCTCAAGAAAGTTAGTTTCTAAGTGTACATTTCTTCTTGTGTCAGGAGTTTTCCCATCTTAGGTTTTTATGTCCTTCAGAGCCTTGTTATCGCCTCCCTTGTCCATATGTCTTTGTTACTTTTCTCTTATCCTGCAGTGCTTGTTTCTAAAGAGAACTCAAAAGAAACTTTTAGTAATGTTTCCCTGGCCCCCCAAGGTTGCTTTCTGTCTTTAGCTGATCTATCATAAAAGTGTCTGATTAGTATATTATGAGTTCAGTAAAAACCCATTCTATAAATGTTAACTCAGAGTTTTAACTATTGAATTTAGTAAAAAACCTTAACGATAATCTTTATCCTAAGTCAGTTAAACCAGTGTTATAAATCACCTACATAACTCCTAGATAAGTGTTAGAACTTATAATGAATACATAATGAACTTACTATAAACTTATGCTTCTAAAAAACCTTATGTCTAAACACTAAACTGCATAATCCTAAATCAAATAAGGAGTGAATATACTTATATCATTTATTACTTAAGCAATATCTAGTAACTTATAACCAAGTGAAAGAAAGCATTCTTGATGTGCTTCAGAGTTTAACCCTTGCATATGTTAGAAAAGACCAAGCGGCATAGTGGGAAATGGAAAAATGAACCAAGACATTTCCAGGTTAACTGTGAGTACTTCGCATAAACATGCCATTTTCTTCTTCCACAACTGCACAGAGTTTCTTCAACCATACCAACAGCAAGGATGGAAGGTAGAAGGGCCTCAGCTGCCCAGACTCGCTTTGCGGCCAGGGTCCTCAGCGCCCCTGGACTTTGTCAATCAGGCGGGCCTCCAAGGCTGGCTCCCAACACTTGTGGAGTGAAAAAATGTTAAATTGGGAGCAAAATTGCTGGAAAAATTTAGACGTGTATGCTGGACCATTGTCAGGGAGGCCGGACATTCCTACAGTCAGGAACCAGAATAGGTGAAGTAAACTTTGGGCATGAACAGGAAAGGGCAGGACCTTAAGCAAATGCTATTTGGATTTAATAAAACATCAAGTGAGAGCATAGGCAAAAATTATTAAGCAAAAGATGATGAAAAGAGTTACTGTCCCCCCAAAAAAAACAATGTTGGAAAAGTGAAAGTTCCATAAATTGTATGTATTCATTAACATAAGTTGAAATATTTCCTTGTAAATTATTTACAGTTGTACTTTAATAAGGAAATATAGCTACTTTGACACAAAGTATGAAGAAAGAAAGATTGAAAACATTAGAGACATGTAGTTAGGTTATAGCTTAAATTGAGAATTCAAAACAGGTAAACATTGGCAAGAGAAAACAGTTTCCTTTGTTTTTATAATAGGTCTGACATACTTTTACAACAATTGATATGCTAGAGAGTGAAGCCCAGGTTATTCTGTCACTTATCCTATGTTGGATAGTAATCCTTGTGCCTGGAAGAAGATTTTAAAGTTTGTTAGTAGTTTGACAGTGCTGTTAGTGAAATTAACTTACCTGGCCTTCAGGAAATTTAGAAGGGGGTGGGGTAGGTGTGGTTCCTGGAGCTTGCTGCTTATCTCACCCTAGAGACTGAATCAAGAACTTGAAGAGTTTAAGTACCAAAGTTTTTTTAAAAGCATGTTATAACACAAAATCACAGTAGTTATTGTAAAAGTTACTTATTTAGCCAAATGACAGTCCAACAATTTTGAAAAGAAAAAATAACTCACTCTTTTGTAACAAAGACGGGGGGGGGCTAATTGAATTTTGTCTCTCTCTTTTTTTTCTACTAACTTTTATCTACCATGTTCGATAAACTTATACCATTTCTTTTGACATGCTTAAACCTTCTATTTTTGTTCTATACTTTCTTTAACCAGCCATTCTATTATAGAACAAAAATGTACCATACAATATTTTTTTATATAATTATTTATCTTTCCTTTACCTTTTTTACTAAAAACATACCTTACACTAACAACTTTCTTTACATTTTTCTTAACCTCAGAGCTCTAACCAAAGCAATAAGTTTATATGCAGTGGAAGGGCTTAGATAGGATCCAACGTGGAACTATTAGGGAAATTCAAAGCTATACAAAAGACACCCAAAAAGCACAGTGGTGATGGCTCAGGGTAAAGAATAATACTAATTTTAATTTTTGTCATAATGTCCCTTCTTAATAATGGAACTGGGCACGTTGGCATAACAAGGAAAGAGTGTTAAAATATTTTATTTCCCAGAACACATGGAAGTCCTAATGTCCAGTGTTGACTGGAAGATAAAATACATAGCCAAAAGAGTTTGTCTCTCCACAGAGTTTAAATCAATATTAGTAAACTGCTGCAATGTCTCAGAGAGGTGACTTAGAAACATTGCTGGATTTTGATCTGGTCTTTGAAAAACCTCTTTTATTTTGTTCTAGTTAGTCTGTTTATTAACACCTTCTTTTGTAGTTAGCTAACAGGATTCATTTACATGATTCCTTTACTTTCCTCTGGAAAGAAGGTTGATATAGTCCCAGTTTAGATATAACTTGAGAGAAATTTATTATAAGAAAACAACAAAGAAGAATTTTTAAACATCCTTTTGTCCCAGCCACCCCCTTGAGAAGAGACCTATTAAGCCATGTGGGAACTTAAAATGGCTTTCCAAGTACATGTGGGGGTGAGGGGGGGTGAGAGAGGACAAAGGAGGTGAAAACCTTTCTTATTTTGTTTACTGAATTTGCCTTGAATGCTTGCAATTTATTATTGTTTATATTATATATATATTACTTATATTACTTATATATTGCTTATGTTGCGTATATTACTTATATTACTTATTTTGGCTGAGGATTCTAGGGTATACTTTTAAAATGAAATGATAGAACTATAGTCATTAGCATAAATTCTTCTGCAGCAGTATTTAGAATCTGTAAGCTTTCATACTCAGTTTGAAAGTTTTCCCACTGATTCGTTCATACTCATTAATCCTCTTTGTTCTCAGTTTCCTCAGTCTTAATCAATTGATATACTGTATATAAAGTTGTGGATAAGGTAAATTTGTATGAGAAAAATTGTAACTTAAATACACAAAATAAATTCCTATTTAATTTTATAATGAATTATATGTAAAAAATTCTTTGTGAATTTACACACTGAGAGCAGGGCAGGTCCCCTGCACAACGTCCAGATGGCGCCCATCCCAGGCCCCCAGGGCCTCGGTGGGCAGGGCGCAGTGGGCCCTGAGGCCACGCGCAGGCTGCAGACCACGGCCCGTACGCTTCGCACTGCCTGCATCGCCATGTTCGCAGGGGTACCAAGGGTTGCTGCCCTGTGCCTCTATTGCCCCGGCCAGGCTTTGTTTCCTGCAAGGCCGGGACTCTGAGCATCGGCCCTGTTGGGGTGGAATAAAAGATTTGGCCCATGGGGGGGTTATCAGTTACATCCTGCCATACGAGGATGTAAGGCACCTGATCCGGGCGGCCATGACGTCTGTCCTGGAAGATAACATGTTTAACCTGCAAAACAGGACTTAGTGAGAAAGTGCCCTCTGGTGGTCATCCTATATTGGAGGATGGCCATTCAGACTTGCAGGTCTGGAACTTTTTTTCTGCAAATGATTACACTCAGATTATCAGCCCTTTCCTTTATGTCTGAGAAATGGTCAGTCATGAGGGTTAGTGGGATAGTCAGCATCTGTCCCATGTTTTCCATCCACACTAACACACTTGCAAGTAAGACACACAAAACCAACAAGAAAGTATGGTTTCCCATGGCCGTGCAGGCAAAAACGAAACTGAACTGAGGGTGAGTCTGATCCTCTCGGTGATCGACTTTCCTCACAGTGGAGGGATTCCTCGTCCTCCAGGGAGGGATTCCACGTCCTCCCGAAGGGGGCAAGGGACGTATCCCAAGACCCCGAGCCGATGGCCCACCAGCACGTCCGCTTAAGCCGATGGCGACCTTGATGCCAATTGGAATTCCTACAGACAATACAAATGCACGCTTACTGAAAACGAAGTGCACCTACCTGCTGGCACTGGGACCCTCCGGGCTGGGGGTGTCTTGGGGGGGATCTCTGGGATCCCAGGTGTGCCCCCAAATGTTGTACCTGAATCCTGAATCTGAGAGACCACCAAAGAGCCAGCTCCGATGCAAATCACACGAGGGTCTTTATTTAGGCTCGAGTCTGGGCTCACAAACTGAAACCGGCACAGTGGCTAGAGAATGAGAGTGGCGACCTAGTACAGCAAGTGGTTTATATACACAGTTGTGAGGGAAAGTTAGGTCCGTGGTGAAGTCAGGGGACAGGAGTGCTTGAGATTGGTGGGTTCGCTTTTGATTTGCACAGGCATGGGCTCGGCTGCCTGTGATTGATTACTAATGGCTACATGATGCAGAGTGGAGTCAGTTAAGCCACCTGGAATGCTAGATAAGCTGTGGCTCACACAGTCACTGTGACAGTGTATAAATCAGCTCGGGTATACAGGCAGGTTTTACAGTCACAGGTAGGTGCCTTACATATGCCTAGTCTTACGGGGTTTGAGGTAGGGATTTATAAAATACAGTAAACGTTTCTTTCATAGCAAGTATAGTTCTTTTAAGTCCTTTGAGTCTCTCAGACCTGCTGGGCTCCAGCGATCCTCCCACCTCAGCCTTCCAAGTAGCTGGAACTACAGGCGCGCACTACCACACCCAGCTAATTTTTTGATTTACTGTAGAGTTGAAGTCTCACCAAGTTGCCCAGGTGGGTCTCGAACCCGTGGGCTCAGGCAATCCACTCACCTCAGCCTCCCAAGGCATGGGATTACAGGCTGAGCCACCAAGCATTCTTTCTTCAGGGTTTGAGGATCAAAGGAGTCCTGTAGCAGGAATACAGAGAGGTCGTGACACCAAGACTATTATAGGAAGTGGCAATTTTATTTACGCTGGCAGACTCAGTGGCTAACGCTCCCAGGGCAAGCATCCCAGAAAGGGAGGAGAAAGGTCTTATACCTTTGTTTAGGTAAGGGAGGGGGGTCATGTTGAGGGATTACACATTTTCTTTGGAATTCACAAGGTAGTACTCAGCAAAATCAGATTTTCAAAGAACAAATGGTTTCCAGGAAATGCAGGATGAGTAGGGGCTTAAACTGATAAGAGAGTTTGTGAATTAGTTACTATTTTGCATTTCCATGAAAGCCATCAGTCCTTGCCTATTTGTTTTTTCTCAAACAAAACTGGTCTAGCAGGTTTTCAGAGCTTGCCAATTGATTTTCAAAAGGAATACTTTTAACTGCTACCAGCCCCCTCTATGCCACAGTCCCAGTGTTTCAGGATGCATTCAAGAGAAGTACATACTGCAGATGGCTTGTTCCCCCTCTTAAGGGAGGAAAAGAAAGAAAAAAAGACATCCCTTAAGTATTCCTCTCTCCAACCAACATGCATGAATAAGGATCAAAGGAAGGAGAGCATCCTCTCACTTCCCTGTCCCAACTTGCTCATGATGTCTTCATGGATGTGAGCATGACCCCCACTCATGTGTGGCAGAAGAGATTGCATTGGCATGAGTGGTAGCGCTCACCTGTGCAGTACCTCAGCCCTTCGCCCTTGACTGCCTTTGATTCTCCTGGGTCTTGGCTTACGTTCCCTATATGCTCTTTCTCAAATTGAAGCCAAGAGGATACATCAGAGTACTTGAATTTGAGCCAGGGTTTCTAAAGGAAGAGGTGCATGTGGGTGCCCTTGTGGGTCTCTAAATATCTCTTCTATATTGTCAGCCAAATGCCAGCACCCATGAAAATGGGAAGAGTTAACTTGCAAGCAAAGCCCTCTTTCTCTACATGTCCATTCAAGTTGAGGGCATAAAAAGTGCCTGAGAAAGGTGTATGGGTCCACTGAATCTCCCTCTAATGGTCTTTGACAAATCATTGCTGCTAACCGGCAGGGGATTTTAATGGTAGGTTCTCTGTCATATGAATTGTTCTTCCATTGACAGATGGAGTAAAACAGTTGGGATTTAGGTCTTGGCATGGTAAACAAATCTTTTACAAATTTTTTTACAAAAGATTTTATAAATCTTTTGGGCATAAAGCTGATAAAACACCAAAAGAGAAAAGCCCATATAGGTTTAACCCCCTACATCCTGGTCAGTCTTTTAGACCAGTAGATAGGGCCTGAAAAGTTAATGTGAAACTCTGAAGCCAAATCCATCTCAAGCAAGGGCATGAAAGGGAGCCTGGGAATGGGTAAGTCTGGTCCCATAAAATTCCACCCAAAAGAGGAAAATTAAGAGCCTGCATAGCCAACCCATCTACATTATGAAAGCTATGCTGATTCCTGACACGATAAAATGACTACAACAACAAAAATCCAGATGTAATGGGGGAAAAGTGCTGGGGGAAAACAGCCTCCCACTCTAGTCCCTGATTGCCTGGTGTATCATGAGATTCAACTTTCTAATTCTTTGTTTTCCCCATTTTCAGAAAAAGGCAAAAGCAAGCTGGGCTCGGTGGCTCAGCCTGTAATCCCGCACTTTGGGAGGCTAAGGTGAGTGAATTGCCTGAGCCCGTGGGTTCAAGACCCACCTGGGCAACTTGGTGAAACCTCATCTCCACAATAAATCAAAAAAATTAGCCGAGTGTGGTAACGCGCACCTGTAGTTCCAGCTACCTGGAAGGCTGAGGCGGAAGGATCACCGGAGCCCAGCAGGTTGAGGCTGCGGTGGCCGGGAGCAACCACTTGCACTCCAGTCTGGGCAACAGAGTGAGACTTCAACTAAAAAAAAAAGGCAAAAGCAACATTGTTCCCTGTCACATTTCCCAAGCCAGGTACTCATCTTATTTAACAAAAACATCTCTTCAGATTGTAAAAATGTCTGTAACATAAAATACAAAGAAGGGATAGCAGTCATGGTGATTTTGAAAGAAAAAAAATGTGATAAAAAAGATTGGAATCCTTCTGTCAATGTCCTAATTGGCTGTTGGAGACTGGAGTGGGCCTGGGAGCCTTCAGGTAACACCAAGGAGTAGCTTTGGCAGAGACCTTCAATTACTCTCAAACTTCAGTCCAGTCCCTCACAACAGTTGGAAGAGATGCAGGTTGCTGTGAGAGTTGAGGAGAGGGAGTGTGGGAATCCTGCCAGAATCACACAGCATTCTGAGGCTCCTGCTGGGATTTTGCTGGTGGGTGTTTGTTTGCCTAAAGTAAGTGATTATTCTAAGAGTGTGAAAAATGTCCTCTTTACCTCAGCTAGCAGAGGATTGGTTTTATCTAATTGTGCTGGCTCTAATGGTAACCAAGTCCAAACCCTTTCTGCTCTTCACAAGACAGTCAATAAGTCAAAAGACAAGGAGTTGGAGCAAGGAATGTGACTTTATTTCAGAATGCCAGCAAAACCAAGATGGCGAACTGGCATTCTAAAGACCTATCTACAGCTTTGCATGCTTCATTTGGTTTTTATCTAGGCATAAGGGAAAGGGAGTGGGCCGAAATCAAGAGGGACGTAGCACTTCTGAGACTGGGAACCGGGAGGAGCCTTGGAAAAGTTACAAAATATCTTTGTCCTTAATTAGTGGTCTCCTTGTTGTATACAAATATAGGGCCCAATTGGGCTAGTGACAATTTGGTAAATTATGTTAAGGAAAGGGACCTCAGGATAAAGATCTACAAAGAGACTTACTGATAACACAAGAGCTGTAATAGCTGGCTAGCTAGCTGCATAACATCTGCAGTAAATAAAAAGTATTTAACTTTTTTGTTAGTTCCATGGTGAAAAAAAGCAGTCAACTATTGCTGTTAATTAAGCCTATCTTAAAAAAAACAAAACGCCACAATCAATCAGCTGCATCACACACCTCTGGAAATTTCCTTTTGCAAACCTCTCCCCAAAGACAATTTCCCCAGTCCACTAAACCCTGAACACCCTTTTATAGAAACACTGCTCTAGCCCTTACCTCTTTGCAAAGGGCAGATAACAAACACTCTCTGCTGTTTTGCCTGTTGTGCCCTTCACAATGTATCTTACCTTGAATAAATCTACCTTTTGTTCTCTTTTCTTTTTTTCTTTCTTTTTTTTTTTTTTTTTTTTTTGAGTCAGAGTCTCACTCTGTAGCCCAGGCTGGAGTGCAGTGGCATGCTGCTTGCGGCAACTGCAGCCTCAACCTGCTGGGCTCAGGTGATCCTTCTGCTCCAGCCTTCCAAGTAGCTGAATCTACAGGCATGTGCCACTATGTCCGGCTAATTTTTTTATTTATTGTAGAGATGAGTTTTCACCAAGTTTCCCAGGCTGGGCTCGAACCCGTGAGCTCAGACAATCCTTTCACCTTGGCCTCCCAAAGTGCTAGGATTATAGGCATGAGCCACTGCTCCCAATCTACCTTTCTTAATCTGTAACTGTCGGGGTGAAAGTATTCAGCTTGTCACTGTTGGGAGCCGGCCACGGAGGCCCACTGAGCGTTAGGGATCAGGGAGGGCCGTGGACCTCGAGACCGCTAGGACGTGTTCGAGAGCCGTAGACCCCATTTTCCTCCCCCTTTTGCCATGCAGCACAAGAACAACCTAAAGGAACTCTGCTGGCCTAAGCTGAAGACTCTGTGACTGTGACAGGCATAGCTGACTCTAGAAACCCAATGTTCCTGCTTCCCATAAACTGCGGTTTCGGCCTAGGTATTAGATATAATTCAAATTCAGGTCACATTTGGGAGCCTTTTATACGGTACAAGCTTCTTTATAAGATTTAAAAGAATATTTATAGAATTAGTATATACTTAGGGAGAGCTGTTTGCAGCTTTTCAATGGTGAAGATGATTTTCGAGAGTGGCCCAGCACAGAGTTTGGGTTGGGCCACATTCCTGAGAGCCCAGCACGTACTTTGGACTGGGCTGCATTCTTTTGGGCCGACTTTAGCTACAGTTAGTGTAAGGTCTTTTTTCTACCTGTTATAGAAATTGAATTTATTTTATTCATAGAAGGTATTGTAGAATAGGTCATGCTACGAATCAAGTTAGTTCATACATAATCAATCATAATATTTTTAGGTTTAATAAGAATATAGTTAACTTTAAGAATTTTCATCGTCTCCACTTTCTACTATCGAAGTTTTTGCCTTAGTACATTTACAATTTACATTTAGGTTTTAGAAGCTTTGCTGCTGCTAATCAACTTTATATATTAGAATTAAGAACTGGAAAACTTTCATAGAAATTAGGATAGACATATAAGACTTTGGAATAGCCATTTTGTTAAGAGATTGTCGTCTATTGTTCCAAAAGGTGGCCCACCGTGGACCTTGGACTGGGCCACATCCTGTAGGGCCCAGTGTGATCTTTGGACTGGGCCACATTCTTTAGGAAATTGGCTTAAGCTATAATTAAGAGCTTCCATAGCATTGTATAAGTGGTAGAGTTTAATTTAGTCATCATGGGTATTGAGTGAGCTTTAGAAGTTATTGATTATCAGAACATCATTAGACTAGTAAGGATTGTTACACTGCTTTTGAAGAACATTAACTAGCAAAGGGAACAATGAGACAATCTTGGGGTTTGTTCC
>NW_007253879.1:7979-13017 GCF_000164805.1 Carlito syrichta | reverse complement strand
CTTTCTCTTTCTTCCTCTTTATATCTATCCTTCCATCTTTCTTTCTTTTAATATCTATCCCTACAGATTCGCCGACGCCACCACATCTTCCAAGGGACTCCCCAAAACTTGCAGGGGCTGGTCCCCTGCATGTCACCACACTCAGCACCTGTTCCTTTACTTCTTTAACAAAACACATGGTACATACTCCGGTTTTTCCCAGAGTTAGTTTCAACATCTGTGTATTTGTTGTTCCTACATTATCTTTTTAGTGTTTCAAAATTATTCTAGCCTACCTGCAAGCATGAACACAGGCCAGAGCCTTCTCCCCCACCCCTGGTCTAAAATGGAGTTGGTTATGTTAGTCTTTTGCCATTTCACTCTTACAGAATTTGAGGGAGACCTACTGATGAGTGGTCAGTCAAAAGGCACAACTTTATGTGCTTTTAGTTTGACACATAAGAATGAAAACAATGGCCAAGTGCGGTGACTCAAGTCTGTAATCTCAGCACTTTGGGAGGCCAAGGTGAGAGGATTGCCTGAGTCCACGGGTTCGAGAACAGCCTGAGCAACTTGGCAAGACCTCATCTCTACAATAAATCAAAAAATTAGCTGAGCATGGTAGCGCACACCTGTAGTTCTGGCTACTTGAAAGGCTGAGGCAGAAGGGTCGCCTGAGCCCAGTGGATCAACGCTGGGGTGGCCATGAGCGTGACACTGCACTCTAGCCTGGGCAACAGAGTGAGACTCTGACTCAAAAAAAAAAAAAAAAGAATGAAAACAATGAACTAAGCATTCTACTCAAGAAAATAGATAATGACAAAAGGAGCATTAACAAAGTTAAAAATGGAAACCAATATTTTGAAAACAGACTAACAGTGGGATTCAATAAATACATACAAATGTTTATCTCCTTTTTGCTTTTCTGAAAAGATGAATGGCACAACCTGCCAGAAAATTAAAAGGGAAAATACAAACAAGAAAGTGTAAATGGAACACAATTACAGAAGCACTAAATAAGACTTCTTTACAACTCCTGGCAAGTAAGCTGTAAAATACTGGTGGCATTATGGCTTCTTCTGAGAAAATGTGAATGACCAACATTAAATTAAGGGTGAAAAAGAATCAGAGGGTATTAAAAAGCCATAGAGGATGTTAAAAATGCAACCATATGTGTTAATTTCCCAGGGCTGCAGTAACAAAGCACCAAAACTGGGTAACTTCAAACAACAGAAATGTGTGTTCTGCAGTTCTGAAGGATAGAAGTCTGGAGTGAAGGTTCTGCAGGCAGGGCCATGATCTCTCTCTGAAGCCTCTGGGAGTGACCCTTCCTTGCCTCTTCCAGGTTCTGTGGACGCTAGGCATTCCTTGGTTTGTGGCCACTTCACTCCAGCCTCTGCCCCATCCTTATATAGCATTCTCCCTGTGTCAGTCTTCACATAAATTCTCCTCTCTGTCTCTTCTCCCTTCTTACAAGGACATTAGTTCATATTGGATTAAGGGTCCATCCTGCTCCACTATGAACCCATGCACGTGGGCACGTGCGCACACACGGTCTATACATACACTGTCCATCCACTAACACAAGACTCCCTCCTCGCAGCAGGAATAGGATCAAATGCTCAGATTTTCCAGCTCTCCCATGCGAGGTGCTGCTTTTCCTACTTTGTGCTCAGGGAGCTGGACCTGGAACTTTGGGGTTTCCAACCAAGATCTGTGGAGTACAGATCGAATCGGTTGCACTCAGAAGAAGGGACAGGGTCTCCAGCAAATCACAGATCGAAAAATTTCAGCTTTCTTGATTGCCTTCCTAGAATCCTGGCAAGAGGTGTGCTTGTTTTTCTCGGAGGAACCCTTCATGGGTTTGCCATGGAGACAGGATGCTGCAATTTGATAGCCAGCAATGCCACTGACCTCATACTAACTAAATATGACTACAACAATTCTATTTCTGATAAGGTTCCACTCTGAGGTTCTGGGAAATACAGGAACTTTAAGGTTAATACTACTCAAAAAACTATCCACAAAATACCCTTGATCTAGAGCTTGCCTTTTGAACTTTCAGGGTTAGATACTATCTTCTGTTTAAACTTTCCAGAACATAGTAAATAATTCAAAGTTCTCAGATGCTCTACTATTAAAAAATAGTGTAACTGTTACCAAAAACTGACAAATAATAAAATAATTATAGCTTACTCTACAAATAGAGAAGTATAAAATTCTGAATAAAATATTGGTAAGTGATATTTAACAGAAGTAGTTAGAAGAATATGCCACCATTACTGGCTCCCATGGTCCTTGTTAGTCTTTTGTTATCATGTTGGGCACTTTAGGCGTCAGAAGCAGGATTCAGATAACAGAATTTCTCGACCTT
This sequence comes from Carlito syrichta, assembly GCF_000164805.1. Taxonomy (NCBI): domain Eukaryota; kingdom Metazoa; phylum Chordata; class Mammalia; order Primates; family Tarsiidae; genus Carlito; species Carlito syrichta. The sequence goes on along the minus strand of NW_007253879.1, from coordinate 10,664 downwards.
CTTTTATCCTCCTTCTAGCTGCCCAAGGCAGTGATTGTGGGTCAAAAGGTACTCATTCCAGAGACAGCCTAGCCCCATACCCTAGAGGGAGGAAGGTTGCACAGAGAGGCAGAGAAAAATCTAAACACACAGGCCTTGCTGAGTTCACATCATGTGCTTTTTGTCCAATCACATGTCTACATGGTTGTCAGTCATGCCTATGTAATAAAACCTCCAAAAAAACCCAAAGGGACAAGATTTGAAGAGCTTCCATGTGAAGATCCCTGGAGGGTAGTGCCAAGGGAGGGCATGAATACTCCTCCCAGTCCCCCATACCTCACCCTATGCAGATCTCTTCATCTGTGTCCTTCGTAGTATCCTTTATAATAAACCAGTAAACACCAAGTGTTTTCTTGAGTTCTAGGAGTCCCTCCAGCCAATTAATCTAACCCAGAGAGGGGACTGTGGGAAACCCAACCTGATGCCAGCAAGTCAGAAGTTTCAGAGCCCGGGACTTGAGACTGGTGTCTGAAAGGGGGATTGTAGTCATGGGACTGAGCCCCAGCCCGTGAGATCTGACACCATCCCCAGGTAGATCGTGTTGAAGTTGGATTGGGGGACATGGGAGCCAGGTACGGTAGCTGCTGCTTGGTGTGGGAAAATCCCCACACATTTGGTCACAGAGGTATTGCTCTGTGTTGATGATTGTTGTGGTGTGAGAGCAGAAAAAGACACGGTTTGATAGTTTTCCCAAAGCAGATAATTTAGGTTCATTCTTGAAATTTATTTTTTTAGTCTTAAGGAAAATGATAATACAATGTACTAAAAGAGCAAAAATGCCAAGGTTTCTGATTATCTGCAAGAATATTGTCAGTCTCAGGAATGAGAAATAATCCTCTACCTTCCTTGTTTGTGTTTGTATGTATATCTAGTGGATGCTGGTTATTTAACAAGTGTTGTACTTAGTTATTTATCACATTTGCCTTGAGAGCGTCTTTTGGGATTTGAAAATAAATGTTAGGAAAAAGAAAATTTATATTAAATTTCAGGTTGGGAGGAGAATTTGATAAAAGTTTGAGAAAACACTTGTTTTAATAGACTATTTAGAATATATAAGCACAAATAAAAAATCTGAAAATAATAATTAAGAGTAAACACCTAGTATTCTATCTGGTACATAATTAATACTCAGTAAATGAGAAATTGAGAAGAAAAAAATTATAGATTATGGAGTGAATGTGTCAAAAATAATTGCAAAATCATTGAGAAATGGTGAAAACATTCCAGTTACTGTGTAACTGGAAGAACAAATATAGCATTAGATTTTAAATAAAAGCAACAAAAAATATGGGAAAAGCTACCAGTCTTATAATAAATAAGAAGGTGGAGAAATTTTTTGGAAATTATTGATAGATTTATGGTATAGATTGTGATAATGATTTTACAGATATATACTTATCACCAAACAAATCAAGTTTATACATTAACTATGCTTTTCACAAGATAAATAGATAGACAGACAGATAAAAATTTTCAATTAAAACTTATTTTGATGCCTAACATATGGTCTACCCTGGAGAATGTTCCATGTGCACTTGGGAAATGTGTATTTTGCTGTTTGGAACTAGAGAGTTCTGTGTATGTCTTTTAGGTTCAACAGCTTTATAGTGCTGTTCACATTCTCGCTTTCTTTATTGATCTTCTACCCATTGTTGAAAAGGTGGTTTTAAAGTCTTCACCTCTTATTGTGAGTTCCTTATTATTGCTTTCAATTTCGCTTCATATATTTTTCAATTCTTATGTTAGGTGCATGAAAGTTTTTTGTTTGTTTGTTTTTGAATTGTAGTCTCACTCTGTCACTCTGCCTGGAGGGCAGTGGCACACTCACAGCCAACACAGCCTTGATCCATTGGGCTCAGGCAGTCCTTCCACCTCAGCCTTTCAAGTAGCTGGAACCAAAGGTATATGCCACCACACCTAGCTAAATTTTTTTATTTATTATAGAGACAAGGTCTCATCAAGTTGTCCAGGCTGATCTTGAACCCCTGGGATCAGGTAATTCTCTCGCCTCCACCTTGCAAAGTGCTGGGATGACAAGCATGAGCCAATGTGCCCAGGCAGAGTTTATAATTAATATATCTTCTTGGTGAATTGACCCATTTTTAATAATATAACGACCTTGTTTGTCACATGTAGCAGTTTTTTACTTAAAATATATTTCCCTGCAAGTAGTATATCTACCTTGGCTCTCTTTTATTACTATTTGTACATAGTATCTTTTCCCCATTATTTTACTTTCAACCTATTTGTCTCATTAGATTTATGGTAAGTCACCTGTAAACAGAATTTAGTTGGATCATGACTTTTATTCATTTTGATATGTGTACCCTTCTGAATGGGAAGTTTAGTTCATTATGTGTAAAGTAATTACTGACAGGAAAGGAATTACTTTTTCCATATTGTTATTTGTTTTCTCTTTGTATCCTTGCTTTGCTGTCCCTCATTTCCTCTATTATTGCCTTTCTTTATCTTTAGTTATTTTTTTTTTTTTTTTTAGTTGAAGTTTCACTCTGTCTCCCAGACTGGAGTGCAGTGGTTGCTCCCGGCTGCCGCAGGCTCGACCTGCTGGGCTCCGGCGATCCTTCTGCCTCAGCCTTCCGAGTAGCCGGAATTACAGGCATGCACTACCATGCCCGGCTGATTTTT
>NW_007253879.1:1987-7945 GCF_000164805.1 Carlito syrichta | reverse complement strand
CCAAAGGCACGGGATTACAGGCTGAGCCACCGAGCCCGGCTAATTTTTTGATTTGTTGTAGAGATGAGGTCTCACCAAGTTGCCCAGGCGGGTCTCGAACCCGCGGGCTCATGCAATCCACTCACCTCAGCCTCTCAAATAGTTAATTTTTTATAGTGAAACAATATTTTTAAATTGATAACTAAAAATTATATATATTTATGTAGCAAAACACTTGGACGCCCTTCTCATGAACTTTTGTTCATATTCTATAGACATTTTATTTGTGGTTACCATGAGAATTACATTTGACATCTATGTTACAATAATCTCAATTGAATTTATAGCAACTTAATTTCAATCATATATTAAACTTTTTTCTTATGTGGATCTGTTTATGTCACTGATGCCACTAATTACATCATTACATGTTCTGTAATTACTGCAAATGATTTTTTAAAATTCTGTGCATTCGTCTTTCAAATTCTGTATAAAATTAAAGGTAGAGCTACAAACCACATTTTTTTTCTTGAGTTGGAGTCTCACTCTGTGGCCAGACTGGAGTGCAGTGGCCGCTCCCGGCCACCACAGCCTCAACCTGCTGGGCTCCGGCGATCCTTCCGCCTCAGCCTTCCAAGTAGCTGGAATTACAGGCATGCGCTAACATGCCCGGCTAATTTTTTGATTTATTGTAGAGATGAGGTCTCACCAAGTTGCCCAGGTAGGTCTCGAACCCGTGGGCTCAGGCAATCCACTCACCTCAGCCTCCCAAGGCACAGGATTATAGGCTGAGCCACCAAGCCCAGCTTACAAACCACAATTTTAATACTACTGGTCATTTTATATTTGTCCTGTTTTTACCTTTATCAGAAATCTTTTTTATCTTCATATGTCTTGGAGCTGTTATGTACCTTCCTTTATATTCAACATTAAGCATTTCTTTGAATTTTCTTGTAGTGCAGGTGTAATGATAATAAATTCCCTCAGCTTTTATTGTTCTGGGAGTATCTTAATTTCTCTCACTTTTGAAGGTCAGTTGTGCTGGATATAGAATTCTTGGTTGACAAGTTTTTTTTTCTTTTAACAATTTAAATATATTAATCCTCTGTCTTCTGTTTTCCAAGGTTTCTGCTGACAAATTGGCTGCCAATCTTTTTGAGAATCTCTTTTGTGTGATGAGTTGTTATATTTTCTGCTTTCAAGATTATCTCTTTGGCTTTTAATAGTTTATTATGTGTCTTGGTGTGGTTCCTTTTGGGTTTCTATTTGGAGTTTGTTCAGCTTCTGATTTGTAGATTCATAATTTTCTTTCTTTTTTTTTTTGAGTTGGAGTCTCACTCTGTCGCCCAGACTGGAGTGCAGTGGCCACTCCTGGCCACTGCAGCTTTGACCAGCTGGGCTCCAGCGATCCTTCCACCTCAGCCTTCTGAGTAGCCAGAATTACAGGCACGTGCTAACATGCCTGGCTGATTTTTTTATTTATTGTAGAGATGAGGTCTCGCCAAGTTGCCCAGGTGGGTCTCGAACCCGCAGGCTCAGGCAATCCACTCACCTCAGCCTTCCAAAGCGTGGGATTACAGGCTGAGCCACCAAACCTAGTTAGATTCATAATTTTCATATTTGAGAAGTTTTTGGCCATTATTATTTCATCAGATATTTTCTCTGTCCCTTCTTCTTCTTGTCCTCTTCCTCCTCCTCCTCCTCCTCTTCTTATGTTTCCTTTCTTCTTCTGAAGCTTGCATAATGTGTTTATTCATTCACTTGATGGTATCTTATAAGTCTCTTAAGTTCTGTTCACTATTTTCATTTTTTATCTTCAAATTCAATATCTTAATTGTTTTGTTTTCAAGTTTGCTGAATATTTTTTCTGTCTCCTCAAATATATGGTTTAAACCTTCTAGTTAATTTTTAGATTTGATTATTCTACTTTGAACTCCAGAATTTCTGTTTGGTTCTTTTGCTATTAATTTCCATATCTTTGTTTATATTCTCATTTTGTTCATATTTGTGGTTCCTGATTTCCGTTTGTTCTGTCTGTGTTTTTCTTTAGTTCTTTGAGTTTATTTAAGATAGTTATTTGAATTTTGTCCAGTATGTCTGTAGTCTGTAGTTCTTCAGAAATTATCTTTGCCATTTTTTATTCAAATGGATTGTATTTTTCTATTTCTTTGTGTGCCTTGTGATTTTTCTGAAAATTGGACATTTGAAAAAACAGACACCTTTCCCAGTCCTTGCAAACTATCTCTATGCTGGGGCAGTGTTTTGTTTTGTTTTGTTTTTTTTAATTAGCTAGGTATGCACTCTGAATCTAGGTATCACTCAAGTTGAACGTTTAAAGCCTTCTTAGGTCTTTTATGAACATATATCTTTCTAGGCTGAATGTGGTTTTTTCATTCCCCTGTAACACATGCTTATTTTTGAATGTTGTAATTTCTGTTTCACCTCAGCTCTTTCTCATGGCCTTGGATGACTTATTGTATGTCTTCACTCATAATCCCATGCTCCAAGCATCTGTGAATCTGTGGTGCTCCAGTCATTTTTCACAAGCTGACATATTTTCCTACCTGACCCTTTTGCTTCCTGGCTGACATTTTTTTCCTGTCTGAGATTCAGGTTAGGTGATATAGATACCAGTTCTTAGGGCAGGCTTCAGACAAGTTAGAACATTGCAGATAAAATCTGATCTCTCCCTCCATTTGAGGGAAATGATGGAAAACTAAGCTGTACCTCCTCTATAACATGACCATGTCATGCTGAAGGAGGAGTGGTACAGGGCACATAAAAACACAATGTGTTTTCTAAGATACTGAATGCAGCTTTATTGATTGGGCATTTGCTGCAGAATTTTGAACATTGTCCAGGGCTTCCATTAGATGGTTTTTATGCCATTTCTGATTGTTTTCTAAGGTTTCCATCGGGGAACAAGAGTTTGGAGTTTCCTAGTCCACAATCTTGCTGACCAAATGTCAATAACTTATTTCTTTTATCAATGAATATTATTCTATTGTATGGATTCGCCATGGTTTCTTTATTCATTTAGCTATTGAAGAACTAATTGCTTGTTTTCAGTTTTTGGTGAGTGCTGTCAATTTGAAAGAAACTGAGGCAAAATTAATATAAGTAGAGGGTTTATTTGGGCCAAGCTTGAAAATGATAATCCAAGAGCACAGATTTGATTCATCCTGAATATAGACTGGCAGCAGTTATAAGTGGATTTTTAAAGGAAAAGAAGAGATAGGTCTTGAGTTGTTTACCAAGAATATACATTAGAATAACATCAGATATTGATTGGTTATACTTTGTTCTTTGTATCATAAGTTTTGGGAGCATGAGGATTATGGTGAGGCAGCTAGTCAGGAACAAAATGATTTTAAACAATTGCCCCCAGGCATGAGTGCACAGCACAGGGGACAGACTGAAATCCCATACTCATGTCTCTCTGAGCCTGTGTACCTCACACAGCTCAGACTACTCTGAGCTTTTTTTTTTCCTTCACTGTGAATAAAGCTGCTGTAAGCATTTGTGTGAAGATGTTTTGTGGACATAAGTTTTCAATTTAATTAGGTAAATACCTAGAAGTATAATTTGTGGACTGCATTATAAGTGTATAGTCTCAATTCTCTAGAGAAACAGAATAGATGTGTGTGTGTGTGTGTGTGTGTGTGTGCATCCTGAGATAAATTTTTATTTTGTTTCATTATTTTATTTTATTTATCTCTTGAGTTAAGGACTCACTGTGACATCCAGGCTGGAGTGCAGTCACGAGTCACTGCAGCCTTGACCTCCTGGGCCAGGTGATCCTCCTCCCTCAGCCTCCCAAGTAGCTAGTAGCTGGGACTACAGGCACATGCTGCCACGCTCAGCTAATTTTTAAAATTTTTTTAAAGATGAGGTCTCACCTGTTACCTAGGCTGGTCTCAAATTCCTGGTCTCAGGCAGTCCTCCTGCCTCGGCTTACCAAAGAGCTGGGATTGCAGGCATAAGTCACTGCACCCAGCCTGAGTTTATTTTAAAGAAGTAGCTCACACTACTGTGGAGACTTGGTAAGTCCAAAATCTGCAGGGTAGAACAGCAGACTGAAGGCCCAAGGAAGGGATGTAGTTTGAGTCCAAAGGCAGTCTGCTGGCAGAATTTCTTCTTGGAATTCTTCTGAGGAGGTCAGCTTCTGTTCTATTTAGGCTTTCAAAGTACTGGAAGAGGCCCACCCATATACAGAGGGTAACCTGCTTTTCCCAGAGGCCACTGATTTAAATGCTAATCTCACCAAAAAGTACTTGCACAGAAACAGCCAGAAGAATGTTGGACTAAATATTTAGGCACCATGACCTAGTCAAGTTGACTCATAAAGCTAACCATCACAGGAAGATTCATTTGGTTTTGTAAGAAATTGTCCAGATGTCTTACAGTGTAGCTATTCCATTTTTTATTTCCATGAGCGATGAATGAGGGTTGTTATGGCCCCTATTAGTTAGCATTTGATGTTGATTGTCAGTTTTGGCATTTTAGACAACATAATAGGGGCAAACACAGTATCTCATTTTTGTTTTGACTTGGAATTCTCTAATGGCGTGATGTTGAAGATCTTTATGTAAGCTTATAGTGAGGGAGGGAGGTATGAGGGAGGAAACCACATGGCAGCACACTGGGTACCAAGTCTACTTTCAAGGGGAGAGAGGGCCTACTAGAAGACTAAACTTCATTTGTTTGCAACTGACTTATGTAGTAAATCCTCACTTACACCCCACAACTCTAAAATAAAATAAAATACAAAAGAAACAAAAATAAGGTGGGTATCTTGCAATCATCTCTTGGTGTGTTTAGACTGTTTACATTTACTAGGTTATAAAGATATTAGATTAGTGTCTACCATGTATTAAAGTATTTTCTTTTCATAGTCTTTTGTTGTTATGGTTGTTTTAGTCTTTCCCTTTCTTCCTGTTGTGGTTTTAATTGAGCATTTTTATATAATTCCAATGATCTCTTCCTTTAGTATAACAATTATACTTAAAAAATTAATGGTCGTTCCAGGGTTTGCAATAAACATTTACAATTAATTTTAACCTACTTTCAAATAACACCACTGTTTAAGTAGCAATGCAGCTACTTTACATCAGACTAGTCCCAGTTCCTCTCTTCTGTCTCTTACAATATGCTAGCATTCATTTTATCTCTCTGTATATAATAATCACTCAACACATTGTTCCTTTGTAATAATAAAAATGTTATTATCTTGAACAAACAATAATTATTAGACCAATTAAGAATAAATAAAATAAAATATTTTATTTTACTTTCATTTCTTCCCTAAAGAGCTAAATTTCTAACCTATATTGTTTTCCTTTCTCTGAGGAACCTCTTTTTAACATTTTTTGCAAAGCAGGCTTACTGGTAACAGATTCCCTCAGTTCTTTCTGTCTGTGAAATGTGAAAGTCTTTATTTCTCCTTCAGCTTTTATTTTGAGTTGAAGTCTCACTCCGTGGCCCAGGCTGGAGTGCAGTGGCACAATGATGGCCTCCCCAGTGTTGACCTGCTGGGCTCCGGCGATCCTTCCACCTCAGCCTTCCAAGTAGCTGGAACTACAGGCATGCGCTACCATGCCTGGCTAATTTTTGATTTATTGTAGAGACGAGGTCTCACCAAGTTGCCAGGGTGGGTCTCGAACCGTCGGGCTCAGTCAGTTCACTCGCCTCGGTCTCCCAAATTGCTGGGATTACAGGCTTAGCCACCGAGCCCAGCCCGTTTTTCTTCTTTTAATACTTTAAATATGTCACTCTGCTCTCTTCTTGCTTGAATGGTTTCTGATGAAAAGTCTGATGTAATTCTTACTCTTAATCCTCCAGATTTCAGGGTGATGGCTTGATTGAGAGCCTCCATTTCTTGAAAAGGAATATGGAAAGGTGTCCCGACCAGTGGGACAAGTAAAACGTGGGCACGAGGAGGACTACCTGCTGCTGGTGAAAAGAGAGAGAGAGACCAAG
>NW_007253879.1:0-1776 GCF_000164805.1 Carlito syrichta | reverse complement strand
CCACCACCTTTGGCTCTTGGTATCTTTTGGGGAGGAGAGGCAGAGCCAGAATTGATTTTTGAGAAAATTAGAAAATTAGATACCAACCTCTATGCAAGCCAGGCGTGCTCACAGGGATACCCAGAGGAGGTCGAAGTTTTTGTGACCTTCCCTTGTAATACTTTGTTCTACACTCATCCCGGTGCTCATACCCTGTTTCTCTTAAAGGGGATGGTAGACATGCCTCTGGTTATCATGTCGTCCCCGTAGGGAGGGAGCCGTAGTAGTCCTTTTCCGTGCCTTCTTCCAATGCCAGCCGTTGGTAATGGATTTGGATAGGTTTAGAGAGGACAGCATCAATTTGTCTTTTGATAAGATTAGTAAAATGGCGAAACGCCCAGGGACCGAAGGTTATGAGCAAAAGGAGGCAAAAGAGGGGGCCCAAGACAGGGAGGAGGTAAGGGAGGAGTCCATTAAGTCCGGTCCAAAGCGGGTTCTCGAACAATTCTTTTCTTCGCTTGATGAGGTCTTCTTGTAATTTCTTGATTTTGTCTCGGACGATGCCAGACTTGTTGGCGTAGAAACAGCATCGTTCCTGTAAAGCTAAACAGATTCCTCCCTGTTCTGCAGTTAATAGGTCTAATCCTCTGCGATTTTGTAGAACTACCTCAGCTAAAGAATCAATTTGATCTTGTAGATCATTAATAGTTCCAGAGAGAGTTTGAACATCATCAATTAACTGACGAGACAACTTATTATAGGTATTAACAGTGACCCCTATCCCCGCTCCGCCGGAGGCTACAGCGGTTGTAACCCCCAAGCTTAGAAGTAGGGGAATGGCTTGGAGAGCACGCCGGTGGCGTCCCGCTATAAGGTCAAGACTAGGGAGAGGGACAGGTTCATCCCCGGGGATGATAGAGATGTCGGGGACAAGGCTAGCTGTAACGCAGAGGCCTGTCCAATTGACAGGGAGCACGGTGTAGGCAAGGTTGCCTCCACAAATGAACACTTGTCCTGGAGGGGGGCAGATGGAGGTGGAAATGTTAGTTACAGTATGACAATCGGAAAAGGTGACAAATCCGACCTCAACATCATAAGAATTATTCTGAAATTTCCCTTGGAGGCAACTGGAGGAATTGAAACCCGAGGGCTGTACTCTGAAGGGGGGTGATAATGAGCAATTGGCATCTCCATTGAAAGGGACATAGGAAGCGTTTAAGACAGGAATGGCAGTAGGTAGAGGCATACCAACGGTCATACATAGCCAGCAGTCCTGTGCAAGGGAGGGGTTAGTGGAGTTTAATAGAGAGAGAGTGACTTCGAGGATTCCCTGTGTGTATGGATCCAAGGTAATGTCTCTGGGTTTTGGAAGGGCGAGTGGGTGGTAGTCTAAGTGAGGGTATAACTGTCGGGTCAGTTCTTGGATGTGTTGGGCAACAAGAGTTTGTTTTTGAATGTCGCTGGGGCCCCCTCCATCTGATACATGAACCGGGGCAACGGTATGCCAGCACACACTTTTGCCAACAGTACCTAGACAGGATGCCTGAGAATATTTTTCAGAACCTCCCTCCAAGGCACTGCCAAAGGTACCCGAATAGGTTCTTTCTAAAATAGCAGTATAGTAGGTTCGATTATTGAGGGTGCATAATTGAGCAGAAGTGTAACAAGTGGCATGGAGTGCCTGGAGAACAGTGCACTGATTAGGGCAAGGCCCAGGGCGACCCTGCGTGGTAGGAATGACTGTGGGTTTTGACTTGCAGGTCCATTCTGGCTTTGATACCCCTGAATATGTGTGAG
>NW_007253878.1:117326-118294 GCF_000164805.1 Carlito syrichta | reverse complement strand
GTAGGTTGTGTGATGTCAGAAAGTCCTCCATTTCCTTGAGGTTTTCAAGTTTGTTTCCATACAAGTGTTCGTAGTAGTCTCTAATGATCTTTTGTATTTCTTCAGGGTCAGATGTGACTTCATCTTTTGTGTTTCTGATTGTGCTTATTTGGTTTTTTTCTCATTTTTTCTTGGTCAGTCTAGCTAGGGGAACATCGATCTTGTTTATTCTTTTGAAGAACCAGCTTTTTGTTTCATTGATTTTTTTCCATTTTCTTTTTATCTTCTATGTCCTGGATTTGGGCTTTTATTTTGGTGATCTGGATTCTTCTGAAATTAGGGTTTTTGTGGTCTTGCTTTTCCAGATTCTTTAGGTGGCTTGTTAGGTTGTCAATTTCTGTTCCTTCCATTTTCCTCATGTGTGTTTGTAGGGATATAAATTCCCCTCTTATTACAGTTTTTAAGGCATCCCAGAGATTTTGGTAAGATGTTTCTTCATTTTCATTTGTTTCCAGGTATCTTTTGATCTCTGTTTTGATGTCATCATTGACCCAGGAGTTATTTAGCATCATGCTGTTTAGTGTCCATGTCTTTGTGGGTTTTGGGGGAACTTTGTTGGTGTCAATGTTTATTTTTATACCACTGTAGTCCGAGAAGGTGCATGGTAGAATTTCAGTCCTTTTAAATTTGCTTATACTTGATTTGTGTCCAATTATGTGGTCGATCTTAGAATATGTTCCATGAGGTGATGAGTAGAATGTGTATTCTGTGGTCTTCGGATGGAGTGTTCTATAGGTATCAATTAAGTCCATTTGGTCCAGAGTCTCATTGAGGTTCTGGATGTCCTTGCTGATTTTTTGTCCTGATGATCTGTTTAAGGTTGTGAGTGGTGTATTAAAGTCCCCAGTTATTATGGTGTTAGAATCAATGTCTTTCTTTAGTTTTCCTATAAGTTGCCCTTATGAATGTTGGTGCACCTATGTTGGGTG
>NW_007253878.1:76813-117151 GCF_000164805.1 Carlito syrichta | reverse complement strand
TGTAGAGATGGTTTGGTGGCAGCATAAGTTCTTAGGGATTGGATATCTGGGAAAGATTTTAATTCTCCCTCACTGATGAAGCTTAGCTTGGCCAGGTACGTTATTCTTGGTTGAAATTGTTTATCTTTTAGGACTTTGAAGATAGGGCTCCAAGCTCTCCTAGCCTGCAGGGTTTCTGGAGATAAATCTGCTGCTATTCTGATTGGTCTTCCATGGTAAGTGATCTGGCCTTTTTCTCTTGCTGCCTTTAGGATTTTTTCTTTTGTGCCTACTTTATTTAGGTGAATTATTATGTGTCTAGGAGTTGGTCTTCTCATTTGTTGTCTTGCGGGGGTTCTCTGAATCTCTTGTGTTTGAATTGTATCACTGATTAGATAAGGGAAGTTTTCTTGAATGATCTCATGGAAAGTTTGTTCCAATGTGGTCTCTGTTTCTCTTTCTGCCTCAGGGAGTCCGATTATTCTTAGGTTAGGCCTCTTGAGGTAGTCACTCATCTCTTGAAGGTTTTGTTCTGGGTTTTTGAGCTTATTTTCTGTGTTTTTAAGAGTTTGGGTTATTTCTATATTTTGGTCCTCAAGCTCTGAGATTCTTTCTTCTGCTTGGGTAATTCTGCTTTCCATGCTTATCAATTTGTTATTTATTTCATTCACAGTATTCTTTATTACTGTTATCTCAGATATCAGCTCCTTCCTAGTTTCTTCTTGTGTCTCCCCAATTCTTTTTAATCTCTCTATTATTGTTTTGAGATCCACATTTGCAGTTTGAGACCCTTCATTCTGGGGACTTTTCATTGTTTGCATTCCAAAGTCAGATTTCTCAGTGTCTGCTCTCCCAGGCGTCTGGGAGAGGCCCATACTCTTCTTTTGGTTTTTCTTCATTTGTGTAGATTTTTCTCTCTCTCCCCCTTTCGCTCCCCTTCTTTAATTCCGTTTTTGAGGGAAGGTGGGGTTGCTTTTATTTCTCTTCTGCAATGACCTGTTCTTCCTTCTGAGGGTCTTCTGGCTTTGTTCACTTTTCCCTCTGCTTTACAGTCTGTCTATTCAGCAGTATGCACTCTTTGTCCCTATATTTAGAAAGGGGGCATATAGAAGAGGAAAATATTGGAGGAAGGGGGGGTCAATAGGGAGAAAGAGAGAAGTGCGAGAGGGAAAACAGATATATATACCAACTATCAGGTGAGAGAGAGACACAGGGCTGGGAAAAAGTGAAAAAAGACAAGTAAGAAAGATTCCCTAAAGAATACTGATAGCTACACAGAGACAGGCCAAAAAAATCAAGAAAAAGTATAAGTCAGAAGGTAAACACCAAATGTAATCTAGACCAACAGTTTCAATGATAAAATCATAAGTCAAAATAAGCGATCAGACTAACATCACTTCTGTGATCTCCGATTCCAGCCTCTCCCTTTTGTTTTTTGTTGCAGCATAGGAGTGGGGCTTTGTCTCCTGTTTCGCGCTGTTGCCTTAGGAACTGAGGTAAAGTTTGTTGATAGGTGGGTTTGGGCAATGGAAGTCACTGCCTGGAGAGTAGCAAGGTAGTTTACCAGATCTGTTTTTCTCCACTTGTCTGGGTCCCCCGGCTTAGGGTCTCACACTGAGTGCCTCAGCCTGGGTGGGTCCGGAGTTCCAGAGCTCCAAACCTCCAAAGGGCAGGCAGTGGGCGGCAAGAGTGGCTCTGGGCCCGCCACAGGGTACTTCAGTCAGGAATGGGACTGGTGTCTCTGAGGGGCGGGTGCCCAGAGCCTTCCTGTGTGACCGGTGGTGCCGGGTGCCGGGCTGGAGACAATGCAGCCAGGGAGAGGGCCGGATGGAGCAGGGACCCAAAACTTCCCCTCACCCTGCAATATCTGGCCTTAGGAAATGAGGTAAAGTTTGTTGCTAGGTGGGCGGGGCAATGGAAATCTCTGCCTGGAGAATGGCGAGGCAGTTTAAGCAGATCTATTTTTCTCTGCTTGTCTGGGTCCTCCGGCTTGGGGTCTCATGCTGAGTGCCTCAGCCAGGGTGGACCCGGAGTTCCAGAGCTCCAAAGTTCCAAAGGGCAGGCTGTAGGCAGCGAGAGTGTCGCTGGGACCCTACAGAGTACTTCAGCCAGGAATGGGACCGGTGTCTCTGAGGGGCGGGCGCCCAGAGCCTCCCTGTGTGACCGGCGGCTTGGTGCCGGGTGCCCGGGCTGGAGACAATGCAGCCGGGGAGGGATCTGGAGGGGGCTGGGACTGGAGACTTCCACTCACGAGTAGAATGGCAGCGGGGGGGCGCAATATCTGGCCTTGCGTGGGACTGAAGTTCCCGGGCCTGACCCCAGCACGGTTGGTGGTGGGCTGGGGGATGGGGGTAGAGAAGTAATAGCCTTTTTGGGAACTCGCGTTCAGAGAATCTCACCAGTTCACCTATGCTGTCGCCATCTTGTCCCGTCTCCCTAGATTATTCAAAATACCTAATGCAATGTATGTAGTTATTAGATTTTTATGGTAATATTTTAATTGCTGTATAGTTATTTTTAATGCTTTATTGTGTTTTTACAAATATTTTTGATCAGCAGTCATTTAAATATGCTGAAGAAGAGTCTGTGGATATAAAAGACTATACATATATTTGCCACTCTTTGAGGCTGACAGTTTCACAATGTGTATCAAAACACCTTAAGTGCATTCATAGGCTTTGTCTCTGGAATCTACCAGTGTAAATGTTTCTCAATAATGTGCAATTAAGTAAATGGATATACTCCACAGTATTGTTTACAATAATAATACACTGGAAACAATTTAATCATGACCCCAAATGGCAAGTTGGACAAATAAATTATAGTACCTCTAGGCTATGGAATACAAATATGGCCAAGGAAATTATGCTTGTGTGTTTTTCATTATCTGGAAGGACATTTATGCTAAATATGTTAAAGGAATATGTTCAGTATGAATGCCAGTATTAAAAATGTATTTTCATATATTCAAATATTATACACCCATGAACACAGCACACAGAACATATATGTGATAGCCAAATACTACATCAGATACCAAAATGTTAACAATGACAGGATGCCATGTCAAGTTTTCTAATTAAACTTTTTGAGTTAATTACAGATTTACATGCAGCTATAAAAAATAATACCTATGTATCCTTTATCCAGTTTTCCCCATGACAATATCTTGCAAATCTACTTTTCTAAAACCAGGATATTAACACTGATAGTATCAAAATACAGAGGAATAATTTTTTTAGAGGTGGTGTATTAGTTCATTTTGTATTGCTGTAAAGAAATACATGAAACGGGGCAATTTACAAAGAAAAAATGTTTATTTGGTTTACAGTTCTCCATGACACTGGCACCTGCTGGGCTTTTACTGGTGGTGGAAGGTAAGGGAAGCTGGCAGGGGAGAAGGAGTAAGTGAGAAGGAGGTCCTAGGCTCTTTTAAACAACCAGCTCTGGCTTGATGTAAGAGAACTCACTCCTTACCATAAGAAAGGCACCAAGTTGTTCATGAGGGATCCTCCCACCAGACCCTACCTCCAACATTTCAACATGAGATTTGGAGGAGATACCCATTCCATTCAAACTGTTCCAGGTAGGGTCTTGATGTTGCCCAGGCTCCATTATAAAGCATTTTATCCTCTCTGTCTTCTGTGCTCAAGCAATCTTCCTGCCTCAGCCTCTGAGAAGCTGAGACTGCAGGCTCAAACCACCACCCCTGGAAAGATACAGAGCATTTCTATCTCTAGGAAACTCTTCATGCTAACATTTTATAGGCACACCACTTCCCTTCCTCACCCACTTCCAACATGACCCCTGGTAACTGCTAATCTGTTCTCCATCTCTATATACTGTCATTTCAAGAATGATATATAAGTGGCACTACAGAATATGTAGCTTTTGAGATTGGTTTGCTCACAAAGCATAATTCTCTGGAGATTAACCCTGGTTGTTCCATATATCAATAGTTCATTCCTTTTTATTATTGCATGGTATAGATGTGCCACAGTTAGTTTAGTCATTCACCCATAAGGCTATTTTGATTATTACCAGTATTTTACTATTAAAAGTAAAGCTACTAAAAACATTCAAGTACATACTTTTTAACTAACAGGTTGATTTACATATAATTCACATACCAAACAATTTACCCATTTAAAGTGTACAATTGCTTTTAGTATATTCAAAGAGTTAACAACCATCACTACAATCAATTTTAGAATGTTTTCATAACCTCAACAAGAATCTCCTACTCATTAGTGATTTCTTCTCAACATCTCAGTTCTAGGATACTACTAATTACCTTCTTTCTCTATAGATTTGTCTTTTCTACATTTTTTATATAAATTAAATAATATAATACATTGATTTTCTTTTGACTGGTTTCTTTCACTTAGCATAAAGTTTTCAAGGTCTTCCCATGATATAGCATATATCAGAGCTATGTTCCTTTTTTATTGGTGAATAATATTTCATTGCATAGACATACACAATTTTCTTTCTCCATTCATCAGCTGATGGATAGTTGAGTTGTTCCTACTTTTTGTTTATTATGAATAATGCTACTAGAATAATTAATGTTCAATTTTGGCGCTGGGTCATATGGTAGTTGCTAGTTTATTTTTAAAGTAATAGCCAAGCTGCTTTTCCAGATTGCCTGTACAATATGCATTCCTGCCAGCAATAAAAAGTGATGCATTTTACCCACATCCTCATAGCATTTGATGTTGTCACTATTTTTTATTTTAGCCAACCTGAGAACTGTGCATCTATCATATGTTGTGTAATTTTTGTTCTTTTTAAAAACTGCACTTAACACATAAACATAAAATTTACTGTCTTATCTTTTTTAACTGTACTATTCAGTAGTGTTGAGTACATTCACATTGTTGTGCAACCAATTTCCAGAACTTTTACATCTTGCAAAACTGAAACACTATAATCATTAAGCAACAACACCCCATTTCCTTGTTTCCCCCAGACACATTCAAGCCATAACATTCTCTATCTCTGCTCATTTATTTTGCTCTGGAGTATACTGTATCTGCTACTATAGTCACCCTTGCTTTCCTTTGAATGTTTGCATGACGTATCTTTTCCATCCTTTTACTTCCTACCTATGTATTTAAAGTTTCAGGCAGACAGCATAGAGTTGAATCATGATTTTCTTCCACTCTGCCAATCTCTATCTTTAAATTGGTGTATGTAGAGAAGTTACTTTTTATGTAATTATTAAAATGGTGTGACTTAAGTCTGTCATTTTTTGCTGTCTCTGCTATCTGTCTTTCATTTATGTTTCTTTTTACTGCCTTCTTGTGGGTCATGTGAAGATTTTTTAGAATTCCACTTTGACTTTAATTAGTACTTTTGAGTATATCTATCTTTTTTGGGCAGTTTTTAATAGTTGCTGTAGATATCTATATCAGTCCATTGCTATCATCATTTTACCAGATTGAATAAAGTATAGAAATCTTACCTCCCTTTAACTTCCTCTATTTATAATATGATATCTTAAATATTTCTTCTATATACCATTAGAACCTCAGCAGTGTTATAATTTTGCTTCAACCTTCGAACACAATTTAGAAAATTCAAGAGAAGGAATTGTGTTTACCCATATTTTTGCTTACTGTTTTCCTTCTTCCTTCCTAATATTCCATGTCTCCTTCTTTTAACTTCCCCTTAAGTTTTGAAGCTTCTTTTCTTTTTCAGTCAGGGTCTTAACTCTGTTGCTTTGTTACAGGCTAGTGGGCAGTGGCATGATCATGGTTCACTGCAGCTTCGACCTGCTGGGATCGAGCAATCCTCCCTCCTCAGTCTCCTAAGTAGATGGGACTACAGGCTCACAATACCAAGCCTGGTTAATGTTGTTTTTTTTTTTTGTAGAGACAAGGCCTTGATACATTGCCCAGGCTGATTTCAAACTCTTGGCTTCAAGCAATCCTCCCACTCTGGTCTCTCAAAATGCTGGAATTACAGGTATGAGCCACCACATGCAGCATAAATATTTTCTCTGATTATAGGATTCTAGTTTCACATAACTTTTCTTTCCACACTTGAATATATTATGCCACTTCCCACTGGCCTCTGTGGTTTTAAGTGAGAAACACAGTGTTATTCTAATTGTTTTTCCCCCTCTATGGGTAAAGTTATCATTTTTCTCTAGCTGCTTAAAATTTTTTTCTTTTGTGTTTGTGACGAAGTTAAATTATGATGTGTCCTGGCACAGATTCTTGGATTTTACTTGTTTTGAGGTTTGCTAAGCTTCTTGAATATTTAGGCTTATATTTCATGCCATATTTGGGAAGTTTTCAGCTATTATTTATTAAAACACTTTCTAAATTCATTTCTATATTTAGAAATGTAACTTGTCTATGTTTAGATACACAAATACTAACCATTGTGTTACAATTGCCTGAAATAATCAGTACAGTAATATCTGCACAGGTTTGTAGCCTAGGAGCAATAGGCCATACCACACAGCTTAAGTGTGCAGTAGACTGTAGCATCTCTGTGTGAACACAGTCCAAGGTGTTTGCACAAAAAGGAAACCACCTAAAGATGCATTTTCAGAATGTATCAATGTCTGTATTCAAAACAGACAAATTAATAGAAACAGAAAGTGGATGGGAGGTTAGCAAAGGCTGGAAGGAGGGGAGAATGGGTAGTTGTGGCTTAACTGGTGCAGAGTGTCTGGGATGATGACAAAATTTTGGGTATAGGTAGTGGTGATGGCTGCACACTATTGTGAATGTAATTAATGCCACTGGAACATATATTAAAATATTATTAGAACAGCACATTTTATGTTATGTTGATGGCTGTCCACAGTTGCAGATTCTGCATCCTCAATTTCAACCAATCATTTAAAGTATATTATATGTAACCCATGGTTGAGCATAGGCTATATGCAAATATTATGACATGTTATATAAAAGCCTTGAGCTACTATGGATTTTGGTAACCTTGATGGTGGTGGTTTGGGGGGGTGGGTCCTGGAAACAATACTCCATGGATACCACAGTATGACTGCATACATTTTACCACAATTTTTTTTGAGCTGGAGTCTCACTCTGTTGCCCAGGCTTGAGTGCAGTGGCACACTCACAGCTAACCCAGTGTTGACCTGATGGGCTCTGGAGATCCTTCTGCCTCAGGCTTCCAAGTAGCTGGAGCTATAGGTGCATGCTACCATTCCCAGCTAATTTTTTTATTGTAGAGACGAGGTCTCACCAAGCTGCCGGGGTGGTCTTGAACCCACAGACTCAGGCAATCCTCCTCAACCTGCCTCAGCCTCCCAAAGTACTGGGATTACAGGCTGAGCGACTGAGTCCAGCCTTCACTACAATTTTTTTTTTGAGTTGGAGTCTCACTCTGTCGCCCAGACTGGAGTACAGTGGCCACTCCTGGCCACTGCAGCCTCAACCTGCCAGGCTCTGGCGATCCTTCCACCTCAGCCATCTGAGTAGCCAAAATTACAGGCATGCACTACCACGCCTGACTGACTTTTTGATTTATTGTAGAGATGAGGTCTTGCTGCCCAGGCGGGTCTCGAAACCGAGGACTCAGGCAATCCACTCACCTCAGCCTCCCAAAGGCATGGGATTACAGGCTAAGCCACCGAGCCCAGCTCACTACAATTTTTTAAAAACTTTGTGATAATCTGTGTGTATCACATTCTATCACTTGGGTGAAAAAGAAGTGGACAAAGAGTATAAACACACATGGTTGTATATGTACAGATTGTCTCTAAAAGTATACACAGTGGTCTAGAGAGGAAAACTGGAGAGTAGGGGCAGGTGTAGGAGACTTGCATTTCTCTGTTCATACTTTTAATACCTGAATCCTGAATTATGTGCACGCATCACTTATTCAAAGTAACAAATTTTATAAAAACATTATGATCTCAACAAATAAATGTGAAAAATCAGAACAGTCAATGCATGAAAGAGTAAACATCCTCTCCTTGACTTGGCACTTGCACAGAAAGCAAAGCCTTCGCTGTTACTTGTGCCTTGGCCATGTCCTCATCTCCACGGAGATCTGTAGGAAGAGAGAGAATAGGAAAGAACCTGGTCTGTGGGGTCCTAAACTGTCCAGACAGGGCTGCTCCCCTAAGTCCAGCACCACAACAGGAACAGGCAGGACATGTCAAGTGTGCACCTGTGACTCTGTGCTGTGAAGAAGGGGCTTTGTCCTTGGGTTTCTTGTCTTTTCTGACATTTATGAGGCATTTAACACAGTGTAGACCCTGTCTGTTTTCTCAGTACCAGCTCCACCTACAAAAAAAAACTCCACTCCAAGAGAGTTTAAAATGATGAACCATATACAAATTTAAGAGCAAGGAAAGAGTTAATTTAGCAGGCCAAGATAATCATGCTCAAGCCCTGCACATTTCCAAGAAAGGACTGATTTCAGAACTGGCCCTTGGGTAGCTCCTTGGAACTGAATTGTTAGAATGCTCTGTTGGACCAGGAGTGGTAGCCCAAGCCTGTAATTGTAGCACTTTGGGAGGCCAAGGTGAGAGGATTGCCTGAGCCTGTGGGTTTGAGATCAGTCTGGGCACCATGGTGAGACCTTTTATCTACTATAAATCAAAAAATTTAGCCAGGCACGGTAGTGCCCGCCTCTAGTTCTGGCTACTTAGAAGGTTGAGATGGAAGTATCATTGGAGCCTAGCAGGTCAATGCTGGGGTGGCCGTGAGAGTACCACTGCACTCCAGCCTGGGCGGAGTGAGACTCCAACTCAAAAAACAACAACAACAAAAAAGAGAATGCTCTATTGGATAAGAATGTTCATGCAAGCATACACCTTGAGCCACACTGCATCAATTCGTCCAGATAGCTTACACTAACAATGTGATTTATAGTGCCTGTCCTGATTTCCATATGGAGCCCTAGAGTTTCAGGACTGAGGTCAGTCACACAGCACTGTATGCCTATGTGACCATAAAAAATGGACACCTAGGCCCAGCAAGCTTCCTGGTTGGTAATATTTTGCATGTTGTCACACATAATTGTTGGAGGAATTAAATGTATCCCTTGTGACTCCACTCAGAGGGAACACCTGCCCCCTGGTTTCCTCTAGACTTTTCTCCCTGTGCCTTTCCCCTTAGGCTATCATTTGAATATTTGTACCCCTTCCAAATCCATACAGTGAATTCAAACACCAATGTGATATTTTTAGGGGGTAATAGGTCAGAAGGGCTCTACCCTCATGAATGGTATTGGTATAAAAGAGGCCTGAGAGAGCTGTGTCATCCTTCCACTATGTGAGGACACAGTGAGACAGTGCCATCCCTTAGAAAGCAGACAATCATCAGATACTGCGTCTGCTGGTGGCTTGGTCTTGGACTTCCCAGCCTCCAGAACTGTGAGAAATAAATTTCTGTTGTGTATAAACTATCCAGTTTATGGTATTTTGTTATCGCAGCCTCAATGGGTTAAGACATCTTTGCTAATTTATAATTTTTTTTGCTATTTAAAAAGTGCTTACTTTTTAATTTTTTAAAAATTTATTTATTTATTATAAAGATGTGGGGTACAATTCAGAGTTAGGTATACAAACATAAACAAATTGAAATCCTGCCATGCACCTTTTCAGACCACAGTGGAATAAAAATAAATATCAACACCAACAAAATTTCCCCCAAACCCACAAAGACATGGTCACTAAACAGCATGATGCTGAACAATGGTCAACACTAAAATCAAAGAAGAAATTGAAAGATTCCTGAAAACAGATGAAAATGAAGAAACATCTTACCAAAACTCTGGGATGCCATGAAATCAGTTTTAAGAGAAGAATTTATATCTCTACTAGCACACATTAAGAAAATGGAAAAAGCACAAGTGAAGAGCCTAACAAACCACCTAAGGTAGCTGGAAAGAGAAGACCACCCAAACCCCAACTTTAGCAGAAAAATCCAAATCACAAAAATAAGAGCACAAGTACAGGACATAGAAGACACAAATATCATAGAAAATATCAACAAAACAAAAAACTAGTTCTTTGAAAGAATTAACAAGATTGATGGGCCCCTAACCAGAATGACCAAGAAAAAGAGAGAAAAAGCACAAATAAACACAATCAGAAATACAAAAGATCAAATCACAACTGACTCTGAAGAAATACAAAAGATTATCAGAGATTACTATGTACACCTATATGGAAATAAACTTGATAACCTAGATGAAATGGAAGACTTTCTGATGTCACACAACATACCCAAGTTGAAACAAGAAGACATCGAGACACTGAATAGACCAATAACAACCCAGGAAATTGTGTCAGATGAAAACTACCTTCATAAAAAAGGTCTGGACCAGATGGATTTCCAGCAGAATTCTACAAAACATACAAGGAAGAGCTGATACCAATCTTATTGAAAGTATTCCAGGCAATTGAGAAAGATGGAATTCTCCTCAAATCATTTTACGAAGCCAACATTACACTGATACCCAAGACAGGTAAATATGCAACAAAGAAAGAGAACTACAGGCCAATATCCCTTATGAACATAGATGCAAAAATCCTCAACAAAATTCTAGCATATCAGATCCAAAAGCACATCTCAAATATCTTTGCTAATTTTACTCTGTATTCTTTTGGTGTAATAAGCACTGATCCTGATTGAATTTCTGAGTCCTACTAGTGAAACATTTAGCCTTAGGGTGGTCTTGGGCATGATGATACAGCATGCCACAGACTGCAATGAAATATCCACCATATATACTGGGTGGGAGTGGGTCAAAAATATATATATACATTTTAAGACATGTTATCTATGTATTACTTTCAGACATGTTATCTATGTATTACTTTCAGTTCGCCATAATCATAAGTGTCTGAGCACTGATAGTAATAGCTACAAGCACCTCTCATAATTGCAGAAGTCAAATGTGATTTGTATTCATCTTTTGTTGTCGGTGTGTGTGTGTGTGTGTGTGTGTGTATAATTACAATTTTAAAACCATTTTTCCTTTCTTAAAATGTGTATACATTTTTTGGCTGTGTGTGTGTGTGTGTGTGTGTGTGTGTGTGTGTGTGTGTGTGTGTATGTGTGCGTGCATGTGTGTATATATATAAATATACATACACACATACATAAACACAGATAATGCAGACATAATACATATAGGCATATGGATATAATATACATACAGGGTAGACACATGATAAAGCCTTCATATCCAGAACATATAAAAAATCCTAATGTTCAAAAACAAATAGACAAAAAATAAAAAATTGGTAAAACAATTTCACAAAAGAATATAAAAAATGGAAAATAAGCAAATGAAGAGATGTACATCATCAGTTATCAGAAAAATCCAAATTAAAAACAAGATGAGATATTACCACATATTATTATAAGGATTAAGATTTAAAAGACTGACAATACTAAGCATTGGCAAACTTCTGGAGCAAATATAACATTGTTAGTGGGAATGTAAAATGCATCAGCCACTTTGGAAGTTTCAGAATCTCTTATAAAGTTAAGCATACTATGAATTAAGTTGTAAAGTTAAATCCTAAAACTCAGTGGCACTACTAGGTTTTTACCCAAGAGAAATGAAAATATATGTCCACAAAAAGGCCTGTACACAAATGATTACAGAAGCTTTAGTCATAAAAGCTATAAGAAATACCACTGAATGAAAATCAATGGACTGCTAATACACACACACAACGAAGATGACCAGATATATGAATGAAAAAAGCAAGACACAAAAGAGTATATATACAATATACAAAGTTCTAAACAAGTTTTATGACAAGAGAAATCAAACCATTGGTTGCGTGGGGTGAGGAACACCAGTAGTTCATGCCAAAATGGTATGAAAGAACTTTTTGGGTATTAAAAATGTTTCCTGTTTTGACTATATATATTGGTCAAAATTCATAAAACTGTACACTAAAAGTGCAAATTTACTGTATCTAAATTATGCATCAATAAAGATTAAAAAGAGAACTAGGCAAGGCACAGTGGCTCACTGTAATCCCTGCACTTTGGGAGGTGGAAGCAAGAGGATTGCCTGAGCTCCAGGGTTCGAGACCAGCTTGAGCAACTTGGTGAGGCCTCATCTCTACCATAAGCAAAAAAATTAGTCAGAGTGGTAGCATGTGCTTGTAGTTCCAGCTACTTGGAATACTGAGGTGAAAGGATTGCTTGAACCCAGCAAGTTGAGTTTGTGGTAGCCATGAGCGTGCAACTGTACTCCAGCCTGGGTGACAAAGTGAGACTCTGACTCAAAAAAAGAAAAAGAAAAGAAAAAAGAAAACTAGCTCCTTTCCGTCTCCTACGACCTAGAGTCTTTGGTTCTCGTCCAACCTTTGGGTCTCATTGCCTTCCTCCTGTACCTTCTCCTCGAATCCTGTCCTCTCCCACTGAACTCACTGTCCACCGAAACAGCATTAAGAAATTGCCTATGGCCACATCTACTTAAGGCCCCACCCTGCCCTGAGATGTTGGCAACTCCCAAACCCTCCTTCAACCCCGCAACCCTCCCTCTGAACCCGAGATGGTCTAGATTTCTCCCTCTGGATGTCACCCAAGAGAACATTCAACTCATTACATTTCACCCATATCATCCAGTCATTGTGTGTCCCCAGCTCAGGATACAGCATCTCCACCTGTCAAGCTGGGCAGACAAGAAATAGGATATCTCAAGTCAGGCCTCCACTCTCAACTCCATGCCCCAATACCAAGTCCTACACTCATCACCCCAAGTCCCTCTTAGCCATCACCAACCCGACAGACATAGTTTGAATATCAATCTCTTTTTGCCTGAAACACCACAGGCATCTCCTTCCTGGCTCCCTGTCACTAACCCAGACCTCCTATAACCAACCTATATCTACAGTGATGCCAGATTGACCTAACATGCATCCATTTATGTCACTTGACAAATATACATCAAACACCCACTCTGTGCCAGTCACTGTTTTAGGCACTAGATATACAGCAGTGAATAAGTCAATGAAAATCTCTGCCCACATGTATCTTACATTCTAGTCAGGGAGGCAGACAATACACAAATAAGAGGCTGTGTGGGAGCAGTCCTGGCCTTCTGTTATTTGTGCCCTGTGTTGTCCCCTCCGTGGTGAAAAGACTGACCTATGTAACCAGATGTAAGAAAAATGGTGTTTGACTTAGAGGTCAGATGCAGAAGATATTGTCACTTTTCTCATTTTCTCTTGGATCACTTGGTGGCTGGGGGAAAGCTACCATCTTGTGAGGATATCCAAGCAGTCCTATGGAAAGTCCATGTGGTAAGAAGCTTCTCCTGCCAACAGCCAGCACCGACTTGAGAGCCACATAAGGGATAGATCTTTGAAGTAAATTCTCCAACCCCAGATTCCAGCAACCCTGGGTGACACTTTTGCTGCAAACTCATAAGACTGAAGCCAGAAACAATTACGTTACTCATGAATTTCTGACCCACAAAAGCAGGGTTATACCTTATCATTTATTGTTATATGAAGTCCCTAAATCTTGGGGAAAAGATAATTAATACTGAGTGAAGAGATAAGGTGAAGAATAAAGTAGGGATGGGAGATTAGGAGTATGGGGAAAGGGTCACAGTTTTAGAGATCATGTCCAGAACTGGTGTCCCTGTGAGGTGATACAAAGTGAGGAAACAAAGCATGTGACGTGTTGGAGAAAAGCGTTCCTGGCAGAGGGTACAGTATGTGTAAACATACCAAGTGAGTTCCAGATACAGCAAGAGGCTGATGTGACTGCAGCAGAGTGAACAGGGATGAAGCAGGAACTCCTGAGGGGAACCAGAGGTCAGTACCTCAATGCCATGGTGAGAACTCTGTGTCCATCTTAGTGAAATGGGAGCCCATGGAGGATGAACAGAAGCAGGGTCATGGGTTTCTTATTCTATAACAGGCCCATCCAGTACTATGTGCAGAACAGACTGCGAGAAGGGGAAAGTAGGAACAGGGACACCACTTAGAAGACATGACAACAATCCAGAAAGGAATAATGATAGCTTGGACCAAGTCAGGGCCCAGAAGATATAGAGCAGGGCCAGAGTCAGGATACACTGGGAAGATAGAGCCAACAGGGTGTGTGGGTGAATCCAACATGAAAACTGAGAAAAAAGTAGAATTAAGAATGACTCTGTGACTTTGAGACTGAGCAGTTGGAAGAAGGCATCTCCCTTATTGAGATGGGGAAGAGTCTAAAGGAGGAGGTCTGGAGAGTGGCAGCAGTTCATTTAGGCATGTTAGGTTCAAGGCATCTTGGTTATCCCAGGAAATGTCAAGGCAGAGGGTATATGAGTCTAGAGTTCAGAGCAGAAATCTAGAAAGGAGATATAATGTTGGGAGTCATTAGCTGATGGATGGCAGTTACAGCCACAAGCCTGGGTGACATTTCCCAAGGAGTAAGTACAGTCAGAGAAGACAGAAAGCATTTGAAGAGTGAGACCTCAGCACTGGAGTCTTAGGTTATGGGGGAGATGAGAGACCAGCAATGGAGGTGCAGACAAGAGGAAAACCAGGGGTCTTACAGCCAAGAAAGAATGTGACTCCAGAGGAGAGAATCAGCAACACTGTCAGAAGCCACTAAAGATCAAGCAACATGGAAGATGCTGGTGACCTTGAAAAGGACAGTCTCAGTGCCACTGCTGGGGCAAAGACTATGTGGAAAGTATGAGGAGTAACTCTGTGAACACAAGTATAAACAACTCTTCAGAGAAGTTCTGGTTTAAAGTGGAAAGAGAGTCATGGGGTGATAGGTTGAGAGGAAAGCAGGACTAGAGAGTTCTGTGAACAGGGAGAAAGAACAACCTGTCTGTACACAGGTGGAAAAGATCCTGGAGAAAAGGCAAAATATGCTTCCACAGGAGACAGAAGGGAAACTGCTCCAGCACAAAGGGTTGAAGTTTGGGTGGCACTACCCAAAGTTTAGTGTATATCTTATTTAGTTGTAGAAATAGTGATGCGTGACTTCAAGGTAAAATGCAGAAAGCATTGTCACTTTTGCCTTGTTTTCTCTTGATAGTTGGTGATCCAAGAGAAATTTAGAAAATTTTGGCAAAACGTTTTATGTTTTTTGAAACATGTAATGACAAATCTGGCCTTTTTTGTTGTTGTTTTCAATCCCATTTTTCTATGAATTTATTTTATTGTAACTTGATAAAATATCAATCAGTCACAGGTTGATAATAAAGCTCTGACCCTTCCCCACAGATAATTAGAGAGGCCTGGGTCCAGAGCACCAAGGCGAGCCGGGTCCCTGTTGGAGCACCATCAGTTCATCTTTGGTTGGTCATGACAATGGCAGTTTCTGCGTACAAAGGGAGCTGGGTAGATCTGACAATAGGAACTTGTGGAGGTCTCTTTGTTTCTATTTACTCAGTAAATGAGTGAAGGAGGTCATTATCTACCAAAACGTCCAGGCCAGACACAGCACAATCATAGACCACATTTTTGCTGGTAAATTAGGTAGTGTGAATGAACTCAACCTTGCAGTGGTATGTATCAACAACCCACTTGAAAATGCTCACTTTCTCCCAGCAATTCTATCCCTGTAAATTTGTCCCAAGGAAACATTTAAAAAGTACTATGATATTTCCTGGAACAAAATCTTCCTGCTTTAGCTAGAAATAAGGAATGACCAAAAATGTCCACTGGAATACTCACATAGACAATACTAAGCAAGGATCTAAAATTATGTCAGCTGTCAGATTGATACTTACCAATTTAAAAGTATAGTAGTTCCTCCTGTATTTGAGCAGGATACATTTCAAGATGTCCAGGGGATACGTAAAGCCTCAGATAGTACAGAACGCTATATACACTGTCTTTTTCCTATACATACACACCTATGATAAAGTTAGATTTGTTAATTTTGTTTTAAGCCTATTGTCCAGACTGGAGTGAAGTGGTGTGATCAAAGCCCACTGTAGCCTCAAACTCCTGCGCTCTAGCAATCCTCCTGCCTCAGCCTCCCAAGACGCTGGGACTACAGGCACAAACCACTACATCCGGTTAGTTTTTTAAAAAATTTTGTAGAAATAGGATCCTGCTATGTTGTTCAGGTTGGTCTCAAGCTCCTGGCCTCAACTGATGCTCTTGGCTCAGCCTCCCAAAGTGCTGGGATTACAGGCATGTGTCACTGGATCTGCCCAAAATTTAATTTACAAACTAGGCACAGTAAGAGGTTAACAACAATAACTAATAATAAAATAGAAGTTATTAATCAAAGTTATGTGAATGTGGTCTCTCTCAAAATATCTTATTGTATTGTACTCATCTATTCTCAGAATGAAGTTGACTCTAAGTAACTAAACTGACAGAGAGCAAAACGAGGGTTGAGGTGGACTACTGTATAACATCACAAAATTGCTGAAATAATTAGCATGATATAACTGGAAAAACCCACAAGAATGTCTACCAAAAAGTTAATAAGATGGCTCTCTGGAACTTGGCAGGGACTAATATTTATTTGCTTTATTGTATTCTCCAACATTTCTCTTTTTTTTTTGAGTTGGAGTCTTACTCCATCACTCAGACTGGAGAGCAGTGGCACGCTCACGTTCACCGCAGCATCAACTTGCTGGGCTCCAGTGATCCTTCCACCTCAGCCTGCCAAATAGCTGGAACTACAGGCACGCACTACCATGCCCAGTTAATTTTTGATTTATTGTAGAGATGAGGTCCTGCCAAGTTACCCATACTGGTGTCGTATCTATGGGCTCAGCCAATTCACTTACTTTGGCCTCCCAAAGTGCTGGGATAACAGGCTGAGCCACCAAGCCCAGCATTCTCCAACATTTCTACAGTGCGTATGCATTTCTCATATTACATGACTCCTTTTGTTTTTCTTTCTTTTTTTAAGTCAGGGTCTCACTCTGTCACCCAGGTGAGTGTGTAGTGGCACAATCACAGCTCAATGCAGCCTTGTCTACCTGGGCTCGGGTGACCCTTCCACCTCAGGACCTCTAACACCACAATTGTTGTTTTACTGATGATCTTTAAAAAAAAATTAATTATGGTAAAAAAATCCACATGCCACAAAATTTATCATTTTAACCATTCCTAATTGTACGATCAATAGTAAGTATATTTACATCATTGTGCACCAATATTCAGAACCTTTCATCTTGCAAAACTAAAAGTCTACACTCTCTCCTCATTCCAGCCCCGGCAACCATGATTCTACTTTCTTTTTCTACAAATGTGACTACTTTTTGTATCTCATGTAAGTGGAATCATATAATATTTGTCCTTCTGTAACTGGTTTATTTCACTTAGCATAAGATTCACTTAAGTTTCACTATGTTGTAGCATGTATGATAAACTCCTTCCTTTTTAAGGCTGAATAATTTCCACTGTAATTGATAAATTACATTTTAAAAATTTACTCATCTGTGGATGAACACTTGGGTTGTCTCCACCTCTAGACTGTGGTGAATAATACCGCTGTAAACATGGGTGTACAACTATCTCTTGAAGACTTTGCTTTCAATTATTTGGAGTATAATTCCCGGAAGTGGAATTGCTGGATCATATGGTCATTATGCTTAATTTTTTTTTTTAGGAATTATTGTATTGTTTTCCACAATGGCTACAGCATTTGGCATTTCCACCAACTGTGCAGAAGAGTTCCAGTGTCTCCACATTCTTGTCAATACTTATCTTCTGTTTTTTGATAACAGGCATCCATATATGTATGAGGTGATCTTTAAATGGCTTTTTAAAACATACATACAGAACAGTGCAAGAACTTTACATGGAACAGAGAGTTGTAAAGAGCAAATTCATGCAATCACCACACAGGTCAATAAATAAATATTACTGACATTCCAGGAGCCACCTCTGTCCCGGGAAACCTTTTCTATCACATCCCCTCTCCCCAATCTCTCCACGTTGCCCTGGACTTCAGAGTAATATTTTCTTCCGACTTTTAACGTAATGATTTTGTTGCTTATCTCTACAGTTTTCATTGTGCCTCTGAAGCACAAAGCAACAGAACTTATTTTTGCCAGTTTTTGAACTTTGTATTAATGGGCTCATTCTGTTATGGGTTGTGTGTGTGTTTCTCATTTTGCTTAACATTGTGTGGGTCAGATTCATTCATGTTCTTCGTGGAGCTCTCATTTGAGCGTTTTCTATACAGAATTTCATAGCATGAAAATTCACTTTTAGTCTGTTCAGACACAAATCTAAGGACACAGAGTGAAGCTGTACCTGTCCCCTCGGGCCTCGGGGTCTCCCTGACCCTCTCGGCGGTGGCATTCTCGCTGGAGTGGGCAGCTTGGTAGCCTCCCGCTCCCAGAGGAGACTCATGGATCGCCAAGCGCTCGTAGCTGCACGACCACGCGCACGGAGCCACGGTCCCTCGCCCAGCTGAAGCCGGCCTCAGGAAGGCTCCGTAACACCCCACGCCACACATTGGGCTCAACCGGATTCCCGGCAACGGCATGCCCCAGCACACTCCATCACACACTCCTCGGGAAAAGGCGCACTCAGGGACCGGGCCAGGTCTCCGGTTGCGAGGTCTGGAGCTAGCAGCAGTGGAGCGCGACCAGCAGACAGGTCCGCGACAGACGCAGAGACCTACCGGAAGTCGGATGTCCTCCCAGAAAAAGGAACGCAAAGAGCCCCCAAGAGAAGCTAGACGGCCGCAGGAAGACTACGCCTGCGCAGAATGGGCGCCTTAATTCCGGAAGCTTTTGTGCCACGCACGCGTCGGACTCCATTTCCCAGAGGGCGCCGGGCCGGGGCAGAAGGGGCGTCCCAACCCGTCAGAGTATGTAACACAGCAGCCTGGGAAATGTAGTTCCAAGGCCTGAAGCCGGGCGTTCTGTCCCTGCCATGCTCATTGATGCAGAAGGCACTGTGTACCTTAATGTGGGGACGAGTGAGGGCCTGCTGCATGGTATCTAATTGCAGAGGTATTGGGAGGGCGGTGTCTAGGAATGAGGAATTGTCCTATCAGTTTGTTCATGCCTCCAGGTAGAGTCGGGTTGGCTTTTGTCCATATCTGTCTGCAGGACAGCCGTCGGGTCCCTGGATTTAGGGATACTGACAGTGGTGGGTCTGCCCTTGAAGGGTTTCCCACAGGCCCTGTCCCTGCTGCCCTTTTGGAGCCAGACACTTGAGGCCCATGGGAAAGGTCCCAGAGTTGGGAGAGTCCCTGGTCTGCTCTCAGAAAGGCCATGTTGCCCTGACTGCGGTCCACCCTCCGGTGACAGAGAAAAATGGTCTGAATGGTGGCCCAGTCTAAATGCCAGACAGTATTCTAAACTGTCTACCCTCTTTCACTTTGGCTACAGGTTTAGCGTTGGCCACAAGCTCTACCCCTCCAACATCAGCAACACAGAGCTGAGCCTGGGACTCCCTGTTCTGCAGACTGGTCTCCAGTGTGGCCCAAGTAATTCTTGTTTCCTGTTTTTCACACTCTTATGTAGTACTCTTCATACTGAATAGGGCTGACCTGTAATAAAAAGAATATTGTGGAATAATGAAGCTAGGTCATAAAAGACATTACAGTTTCTGCCATGCTCTCTTGAATTACTCATTCTAGGGAAATAAGCACCATATCCTAAGGACCCTCAAGAAATATGTGGAGAGGTCTGCATGGCAAAAAACACCCCTCTTGCTTACCACCTTCACTAATTTGTCACCCACAAGTGGGATTTATCTTGGAAGTGGATCTTGCAGCCTATCTTGATTATAATCTGATGAGAAGACTTGAGCCAAAACAAGACAAAATACTCAGACATAGAGTAATTAAATTTTATTATATAAACCATCAATTTGTACTGTAATTTGTTGTACAACAGATCACAAAAACATATATAAATAGTATAATTATTGAAGATAGCTAATTCCAGTATTTGGAAATAGGGTACTATGAAAGCAAAATCTTAAATGTAGGAGAAATTTTGGAACCAATAGTGGCAAGAAGTCAAAAGGATTTTGAAAAGAGTGTTAGTGAAAGCATAAATGCCTTTGAAGGATCTATTAGAGGAAGTTTGATGGTCATTGAGGAGGTTTCATATGAATGGGAAAGTTAAAGTAAAGGGAGAAAAATGTTTTAGGAAACCAGAGATAAAGGAATTCTTGTCACATAGTAGCAGAAAGTTTAGCAACATGGTCACCTGCAGTAATATGGAAAGTAAAAAATATACCTAATAAACTAATGATCTAGCAAAGGAGATTTCCATTCAGAATGCTGAATTTTCCTCTTCACTTCTTGCTGCTTATAGTAAATTGGAGGAAAGAGATATCCACTATTAAATAAAATAGAGCAAGGAATTTCTTTCTTTTTTTTTTGAGTTAGTGTCTCACTCTGTCACCCAGACTGGAGTGCAGTGGCTGCTCCTGGCCACCACAGCCTTGATCTGCTGGACTCCAGAACTCCTTCCGCTTCAGCCTTCCAAGTAGCTGGAACTACAGTTGTGCACTACCACACCCTGCTGATTTTTGATTTATTGTAGAGACAAGGTCTCGCCAAGTTGCCCAGGCGTGTCTCGAACCCGCGGGCTCAGGCAATCCACTCACCTCAGCCTCCCAAGGCGCGGGATTACAGGCTGAGCCACCGAGCCTGGCTAGGAATTTCTACATTTGAAATTTCTCAGTCTCTCCAGATGGCAAATGATGATGAAATTGAGAAATGCCCCCAGGCAAAGATTAAATCTAGGTCACAGTAGGAAAACAAGTATGAAGATGAAGTTGCATGAAAATATGGTTAACATTATTAGCAGTCAAGGAAATGTACAAAACTACAACGAAATACAACATCACACAAAGTAGAATGGGTATAATCACAAAGAGATATACTAAGTATAGGCAATAACATGGAGCAATTAGAACCCCCATATGATGCTGATTGAAATGTAAAATGATGAGAGTTTTTAAAAAAACACTCTGGCAGTTACTCAAAAGATTAAACTAGAATTATTCCGCTCTTATGTATAGACAGATCTAAGATAAATTAAAACACATTGATGTGCACAAAGTTGTATGTCAATATTTAGAGCCAGTGGCCAGGTGCAGTGTGGTTCATACCTGTAATGTCAACACTTTGGGAGGCAAGGGCAAGAGGACTGCTTGATCCTAGGATTTTGAGACCAGCCTAGGCAACATAACAATCTATCATCTCTGCAAAAAATAAAAAATTAACCAGACATGGTGATGCATTACTATCGACATACCTATGTGCTCCTGCACTCCAGCCTGGATGACAAAGTAAGACCCTGAGGGGAAAAAAAAGTTCAGAGCAGTAATAATTGTAATCGCCAATAAGTGGGACAACCTAGGTGTCCATTAAATGACAAATGGATAAGTTGCAGAAAATCCATACAATGGAATATTATTCACAAATGAAAAGAAATGAAGTGTTGCTGCATGCAGTAATGGGTTTGAGAACGTTATGGTAAGTGAAAGAAATCAGTCACAAAAGACCATATATGATATCTGAAAATTAAGTTTTTGAACCTGCCACTGTGCGCTTACATTGGCAGCGTTGTACAAACAACTCGGTAAAGTTTCATAATCTTGATATATCAGTGTCTCCCAGCTGTGTTCATGTTGATATGTGGCAGTGTTTTGCTGAGTGGCATTATTGTTGCTGCATGTTTTTGTGTGCCATCGCAAGAATGTCAGAACTTAAATTAGAGCAGTGAGCATTACATTTCTTATTAAACTTGGCAAGAGTGGAAGTAAAATCACGAATGTGTTAGTTCAAGTTTATGGGAATAATACCACGGAGAAAACGGTGCATACAAATGGATTAAACATTTTTTCTGAGGGAAGAGAAAACATCATTGATGAAAAGAGGTCAGGACGGCCTGTAACAGGCAGAACTGATGAAAACATTGCAAAAATTTGTTGAATTGTGTGTCGAAATCCATGACTCGTGAAGTTTTACAGAGCATGACTGAAGTGATTCAAGCAGGTAAAAATTACAATCTCTGGAGGCTTCTTCATTTACATGCCTGAAGCCTGGGCTGAGATCACTTGGAGGTTGAATGCAGCTGAAGTTGTCAAATTGAGAACTTACATGTGCCCTTTCCATGGGCTTGTGCTTTTCACAGCATGAGAGGGAGACACCTAAAGGAAGCATCTGCAGAAGAGAGCATTCTAAGAGAATCAGGTGAAAGATGCATGATGGAGTATAACAGCCTGTGAAATAACATTTTGCAAGAATCACAAGAAGCATTCTTTTTTCTATCCACTAAAGCTCACCAGATGTAAAAGGAGAGGACAGAGACTACTTCTCTCACTGAAAAGAATACCAAATAATTTGAAGCTATTCTTTTTTTTGAGTCAGAGTTTCATTCTGCTGCCCAATCTGAAGTGTAGTGGCACACTTACAGCTATCACAGCCTCAACCTACTGTGCTTAGATGATCCTTCCACCTTAGCCTTCCAAGCAACTGAAACTACAAGTGTGTGCCTCCACACCTGGCTAATCCTTTTATTTATTGTAAAGAAGAAGTCTCGCCAAGTTGCAGCCTTCTTTAATTTCCACATAGGTGGAGTCTATAGTCTCTCCTGTTGAACCTGGGGTGGCCTTGTGACCTGCTTGGATCAACACAGCATTCAGCATTCAGCTATAAATGATTTAAGAATATATTACTGGAGAAAGAGGCCACATATGAAGAAAGATCACTGGACAGAAAGATCACAGAGATGAGAACCAAGGGTACCAGCCAAAGGTAAACTCCAGCTCTAACACTTGAATCAACCCATCTTGGATCATTCATCCTTTCCTGGTTGTTAGATGAATTCAGGTGCATTAGTGAAACCAGCTGACTCCATATTGAACAGAAGCAAACCATTCCTGAGGAATCTTCTTCAGATTCTGACCAACAGAATCATATGTATCTACAGAATAAGGTCACTAAGTTTTGGAGTAGGTGGTTAGGCTACAATAGAGAGCCAAAATAGTACAGCTAGGAATTCAGGTGAGGCTATCAATCATCATGTCAATCCATAGTGTCTCCATGAAGAATGGCATCTCATAGCATGACTGGATCTGAGAGGGAACCTGCAAAGTATGCATTTCAAGCGATGCACATACATGTCCCCTTATAGCCTAATATGGAGGCAAAAGTGACTCCATCTTGGATGCTAATCTGTCATGCTGATCTCTGATTAACCTCAGTTCCATGAATGCCTCCTGATTCTTATTTTATTTACTGTGTTTAGCGTAGGAACATGTACTCACTGTAACTCCAGCCTTTAGATCAAGCAACCTGGATGTTATCATACAAATTACAGGCTACGACACACATAGCACTCTTGCCTGATCTGGAGGATTGCCTTTATTTGTCTCAATAGACCATGTACATCTTTTGCCTATGGTATTTAAGTGCGGGGTCAGGACAGTAACAATGCAGAAATCTACCTGTCTTGCTGCTCCCAAGACCACGCATCTGCCTGTAAGTTTCCCCTTTACTCACTGACTAGATTTGTCTGCCTCATTCTTTTTTTTTTGAGTTGGAGTCTCACTCTGTTGCCCAGACTGGAGTGAAGTGGCTGCTCCTGGCCACTGCAGCCTCGACCTGCTGGGCTCCGGCGATCCTTCCGCCTCAGCCTTCCAAGTAGCTGGAACTACAGGCGCGCACTACCAAGCCCCACTGATTTTTTGATTTATTGTAGAGATGAGGTCTCGCTGCCCAGGCGGGTCTCGAACCCGTGGGCTCAGGCAATCCACTCACCTCAGTCTCCCAAAGGCACGGGATTACAGGCTGAGCCACCGAGCCCGGCTGTCTGACTCATTCTTTAGTTTCTTGGCTTCTTTGGAACTTGACTGTCGCTTTACATACATGGCTCTTTCATAGAACACTTAATCTCTGAAGTCTGGAAGCATCACTTTCATTGCATTCTATTGGTCAAGTGAGCCACAAAACCGGAACAAGGAGAAGGGTGGTAATGGGAGAAATCAAAATGAACTTGCAGATATTTTAAATCTATTACACCAAAAAATAAAATTCTTACCACAAAATGAAGACCTGTGGCAGACTCATGTGGAAAAGATCATAATTCTTCCCAATTTATATATGAATTTAAAGAAATGCCACCAAGATTCACAGGAATGTTTTTGTTATAGTGGGTATTTGAATCTATATTTTTTAGAAGAATAAAGGAAAAGTATGGTGATAATAAGTGATAATAAGGACCCCAAGAGATGGGGGCATAGATGAATGGATGGGTGAAAGGGAGATGGGTGAATAGGAAGCATTGTTCTTTAAAACATGGAGGAAAAATTGTTGAATTTGTAGGAGTAAACTACATACCAGACAACATAAGTTAACAAAGCAGATATTGACTAGAAAGCTAAGTGTAAAAATGCGAGACAATAGAAATATATTTAGCTGAAGTAAGAATTCCTTAAATAGAAGACTCTCTTAAAGTTAAAATGTACATTGATCAAAAACAACCATATAAAAATTAAAAGCTAAAAAACTGGGTGGGAGTGCAGCATATGAGAAAATGTTAATATTCTTAATGTATAAAGAAATCACAACTCAATAAGAAAAGAGCAAATATCTATTAAGCTTCTACTATGTGCAGACATCATAGGAAGTAAAGTCTCTGTCTTCATGAGTTTACCTTCTAGTTTGGAAGACAGACAACAAATAAACAACAAAGACAACAATTTAATGCCAGTTCATAAAATTGTAAATGCTATAAGAAAGATAAGGGAAAGATGACGGTGGAGGCAGCGTGGTCAGAGAGGAGAGCATTTGAGTAGAGGACTGAAGTAGTGAAGGAATAAGAGGCAGACACCAGGGGATAAGCAGTCTAAGCCAAAGGCTTTGGAGGTGGAAATGAGCTTAGCATATCCTAGAAAAGAAAAACAGGCTAATGTGGCTGGAACAACACAAGTAGGGCAGATAAAAGTCCTGAGAGATAGGCAGGATACAATTGGAAGGGTCTTTTAACTTGTCCTATAATCCCTGACCTTAAATTACATCCTAAGTGTAATTTCTAATGGCAGGCTTAAGACAGTCTGTTAAGAGGACATATTGAAGTTTAATTACTGTAATAATCACTCTTGTATAGTTAGGTGTGAGGTTAGATTCCATTTTGGACTATTATGAATACTGTCCCATTGTAATGCTCTATGCATTAAATATTTTTATGTTTAAAAGAAACACATTTTTTATACAGACTGTCAGTTTGCCTAGCCCTTTTACAAAAAATGTTCCCTCATTAACATCCACACACACATATGGTCTCTGCACATATTAAACCTTTTATGAACTCTTATTGCATTCTGGTTTTCCCTTCTATCTACCAGTGTTTTTTATTTATCATGCTTTAGACACACATTCATAACAAAATTATAAGTGTTACACTATGCTGTCTGGAAATAATGTGCGTATCCTTTAACATATGACCAAAAGAAAGGTGACAATGTCCAGTCAAATATCTGGCAGGCATGGAGCTTAACAGAGACTCATTCACCATTGTTCATTTATTCAGTTATAGACCCACAGCAATCTAGTTTGCCTGCATGACTAGAAAATGACTCTAGGGAAATTTCAAAAGAAAGAGAATGTCCATCACTCAAACAATGGAAATAACACAGGACTTAGCAGAGACCATTCATTTGCATTAAGAAAATCCAGTGTATAAGTTAAGAAAATTGCTCTCATTACTTTATAGTGTATCTCATAGACATTAATTATAAAACTGATCAAATAAAAACAAACATGTTCTAGAAATAGTTTACATATGTTACTTTTTAAAAAAAGACCTGTGATGATAAGAATAGTTTTTTGCTGAATTTAGAAGATTTCAGGATTTTTGACTTTGTTAACTAATAAGTGTTAAGAGAAAAAAGACATAAGGGAACTGAAAGTATGTTAGCTGTTAAGTTTCATAAAACTTGCACACAGAACCTCTTTTACTCACACTTACTAATGCCAATTAGATTAGCCAAGAAACACAGAGACTTGTTCCCCTTCAAATAGCTGGAAAATAAAAAAGGCTGATTTCTTTTTCTTTCTTTTTTTTTCTTTTTTTTGAGTTGGAGTCTCACTCCATTGCCCAGGCCGGAGTGCAGTTGCATGCTCACAGCCACCCCAGCGTCAATCTGCTGGGCTCTAGTGATCCTTCTGTCTCAGCCTTCCAAGTAGCTGGAAATACAGGCACGTGGTTCCATGCCCAGCTAATATTTTGATTTACTGTAGAGACAAAGTCTCACCACGTTGCCAGGCTGGTCTCGAACCTGAGGTTTCACTATGTTGCCCAGGCTGGTCTCGAACCCACAGGCTCAGGCAATCCTCTCGTCTTGGCCTCCCAAAGTGCTGGGATTACAGGCTTCAGCCACCGTGCCCAGCCTGATTTCTAATTTATGGGTTTGTTAAGCATAAAATAAAAAACATAAAAACAGGAAAAGTAATTCCAGAAAGTATTAAAAGGATATCATTGATCTTCAAAGAACATCTTCTGGATTAAAATCGTCTCAAATAGTATGCCTTCCCTGAGTTTTGCAACATAATTTGGGAATTTCCAAACAGGAAAGAACTCTATAGAGTACACTGTGATTTTAAGGAAAATTCAAATTAATAGGAATGATCACTCTAGTGCCTAGCTAGAGTAATTAATTTTAAATTAACGTTAAAATTAAAGAGATTTTTACTGCATAGAACTCTGATGTGCCACTATTTTTTTAGTTCATAGCTAGGCATCATATTTGGACCGTTAAACTCCCCTCTCATTTATAATATTGCTTATAGTGGCTATAAAAATAAAAACATTATTTTGCATCATTTCTAGAAAGTTAATGAAAGATATTGGGAGAAAGAATTAACTTTGCTTAGTAATTTGTGGTGAAAATACATTATTAGCAGAGTTTCTTCCAGTGTTTATTACAGAGTCTTTAAGAGATAAAAATTCACTACTGTCTGTATGCAATTGTTCACATCTATACTGTCAGTACTTTGGGAGGCTAAGGTGGGAGAATTGCTTGAGGCCAGGAGTTCAAGATCAGCCTGGGCAACACAAAGAGACACTGTCTCTATTAAAAACATTTTTTTAATCAATAGTTTTTATTTTGATATTGTGGGGTACAGTTAAGGGTTAGGTATACAAATATTCTTCATTCAGGCCCCCTTGTTGATAACAGGTGTCTCCCCATCTCCATGCTACCATTAGTCCCATCCCCCCCATAGTTTCCCAACACTGTCAGTCATTTTCTTATAGTAGTGTATTGGATGATCAAGGTCCACTATATGAGTGAGAATATGTGATACTCAGATCTTTGTTTCTGTGAGAGGTCACTTAGTATTATAGACTCTAGCTCCATCCAAGTTGCTGCAAAATTCATGATTTTTTTCTTTTTTGTGGCTGCATAGTATTCCATCGTGTATATGTACCACATTTTTTTTTTTGAGTTGGAGTCTCACTCTGTCACCCACTCTGTCTCACAGCCTCGACCTGCTGGGCTCTGGCGATCCTTCCGCCTCAGCCTTCCAAGTAGCCAGAATTACAGGCATGTGCTACCACACCCGGCTGATTTTTTTTTTTTTTTGATTTATTGTAGAGATGAGGTCTCGCTGCCCAGGCGGGTCTCGAACCCACAGGCTCAGGCAATCCATTCATCTCAGCCTCCCAAAGGCGCGGGGTTACAGGCTGAGCCACCGAGCCTGGCTGTACCACATTTTTTAAATCCAGTCCTCTTTTGATGGACAGCGTGGTTGGTTCCAGGTTCTTGCTATTGTGAACAATGCTGCAATAAATATTCGTGTGCAGGTATCTTTTTTATAGAGTGATTTGAGTTCTTCAGGGTATAATCCCAGTAGGGGGACTGCAGGGTCATATGGGAAGTTGATGTTTACAGTTTTTAGGAATCGCCACAATGCTTTCCACAGAGGTTGCACTAGTTTACACTCCCACCAACAGTGCAGAAATGTTCCCTTTTCGCCACACCCTCTCCAGCAGCTGTTATTTTTTGAGTTATTGATAACTGCCATTCTGACTGGAGTTAGGTGGTATCTCAGTGTGGTTTTGATTTGCGTCTCCCTGATGATTAATGAGGTTGAGCATTTCTTCATGTGTCTGTTGGCTGCTCGGATGTCTTCCTTTGTGAAGTGTCTGTTCATGTCTTTTGCCCACTTTATAATGGGGTTGTTTGTTTTTTTCTTTTCAGCACGTTTGAGTTCCTTGTAGATCCAGATGTTAAGCCTTTGTCAGACCTGGAGTTGGCAAATACTTTTTCTCAGTCTGTAGGCTGTCTTCCTGCTCTCTTGATGGTTTCTTTGGCTTTGCAGAAGCTTGTCAGTTTAAAGAGGTCCCACTTGTCTGTCTTATCCCTTACGGCCTGTGGGTTTCGAGTTTTGTTCAGGAATTGGATGCCAGTTCCTATTTCCATGAGGGTACGTCCTTCATTTTCTAAGGTTCTTATGGTTTAAGGGTTTACATTTAGGTATCTGATCCATTTGGAGTTAATTTTTGGGTATAGGGATAGATAGGGGTTCTGTTTCAATCTTCTGTATGTGGTCAGCCAGTTTTCCCAGCACCATTTACTGAATAGGTTCTCCTCTTCCCAGTGGTAGGTGGTGGAGGCTTTGTCGAAGATGAGTTGGTTGAGAAATTGAGGTCTTGCCTCTGGAATCTCAAATCTATTCCATTCGTCTATATGCCTGTTCCTCTACCAATACCAGGCTGTTTTGATGATTGTAACTTTATAGTAAAGTTTGAAGTCTGGTAATGTGATACCACCTGTTTTGTTTTTTTTGCTGAGGATTGTTCTGGCTATTCTTGGTCTTTTGTGTTTCCATATGAATTCTTGTGTTGTTTTTTCTAGGTCTGAGAAGAATGTTGCTGGTAATTTGATAGGTATTGCATTGAATCTGTAGATTGCCTTAGGTAAGATGGACATCTTCACAATGTTGATTCTTGCAACCCATGAGCATGGGATATTTTTCCACTTGTTTGTGTCATTGATTTCTTTGAGCAGAGTTTTGTAGTTTTCATCGTAAAAGTCTTTCACGTCTCTGGTTAGGGAGATGCTAAGGTATTTCATTATTTTTGGCTATTGTGAATGGAATTGTGCTTCTTATTTGGGTTTCTGTTTGTTTATTATTGGTGTAAAGAAATGCAATTGTCTTTTGCACATTTATTTTATATCCTGAGACTTTGCCAAAGGCCTTTATCAGTGTAAGGAGGTTTTTGACAGATTCTCTTGGGTTTTCAATGTTCACGATCATGTCATCTGCAAAGAGAGATAATTTGACTTCCTTTTTTCCTATTTGGATACCCCTGATGGCCTTCTCTTCTCTGATTGCTCTATCCCAGACTTCCAATACTATATTGAACAGGAGGGGTGAGAGTGGGCATCCTTGTCTTGTTCCAGTTTTCAGGGGAAGTGGTTCCAATTTTTGTCTGTTTAGGAGTATGCTGGCTGTGGGTTTCTCGTAGACAGCTAGATGTTCGAGGATTTTTACCAAGAAGCGGTGCTGGATTTTATCAAAAGCCTTTTCTGCATCTAATGATATAATCATGTGGTTTTTGTTTTGACATCTGTTGATGTATTTAATTACTTTTATTGTTTTATGAATGTTGAACCAGCCTTGCGTCCCAGGAATGAAGCCTACTTGGTCATAATGGATGATTTTTGAGATGTGTTGTTGAATCCGGTTTGCTAGGATCTTGTTGAGAATTTTAGCATCTATGTTCATCAAAGATATTGGCCTGTAGTTCTCTTTTTTTGTTGGATCTTTACCTGACTTGAGTATCAATGTGATGTTAGCTTCATAAAATGATTTGGGGAGGGTTCCATCTTTCTCAATCGCCTGAAATAACTTCAATAGGATTGGAATCAGTTCCTCCTTAAATGTCTTGTAGAATTCTGCTGGAAAGCCATCTGGTCCAGGGCTTTTTTTTGTAGGTAGTTTTCTTATTACATAGTCAATTTCCTTGATTGTTATTGGTCTATTTAGGGTCTCAATATCTTCTTGTTTCAACCTAGGTAGGTTGTGTGATGACAGAAAGTCCCCCATTTCCTTGAGATTTTCAAGTTTGTTTCCATACAAGTGTATATAGTAGTCTCTGATGATCTTTTATATTTCTTCTGGGTCAGACGTGACTTCATCTTTTGTGTTTCTGAATGTGCTTATTTGGTTTTTTTCTTTCTTTTTCTTGTCAGTCTAGCTAGGGGACCATTGATCTTGTTTATCCTTTCTAAGAACCAGCTTTTTGTTTCATTGATTTTTTTGTATTATCTATTTGTCTTCTATCCTGGATTTGGGCTTTTATTTTGGTGATCTGGATTCTTCTGCTGAAATTATGGTTTTTGTGATCTTGCTTTTCCAGCTTCCTTAGGTGGCTTTTTAGGCTATTAACTTGTGCTCCTTCCATTTTCTTCATGTCTGTTTGTAGGGATATAAATTCCCATCTTACTACAGCTTTTAAGGTGTCCCAGAGATTTTGGTAAAATGTTTCTTCATTCTCATTTGATTCCAGGTAACTTTCGATCTCTGTTTTGATTTCATCATTGACCCAGGAGTTGTTTAGCATCATGCTGTTTAGTCACCTTGTCTTTGTGGGTTTTGGGGGGACCTTGTTGGTTTGATGTTTATTTTTATTCCACTGTGGCCTAAGAAGGTGCATGGTAGAATTTTGGTCCTTTTAAATTTGCTTATGCTTGATTTATGGCTGATATTGTGGTCGATCTTGGAATATGTCCCGTGCGCTGATGAGTAGAATGTGTATTCTGTGGTCTTTGGATGGAGTGTTCTGTAGGTATCATTTCAGTCCATTTGGTCCAGAGTCACATTGAGGTTTTGTATCTCATTGCTGATTTTTTGTCCTGATGATCTGTTGAGGATTGTGAGTGGGGTATTAAAGTCCCCAGTTATGTTGGTGTTAGAGTCAATGTCTTTCTTTAGTTTTCCTAGGAGTTGCTTTATAAATGTTGGTGCACCTATGTTAGGTGCATATATGTTTAGGATAGATATTTCTTGTTGATGGAGTGAAACTTTTATCATTATGTAGTGGCCCTCTGTATCTTTTAAAATTTTTGATAGCTTAAATGGCATTTTGTCCGAAATTAGGATCGCGACTCCTCCTTTCTTTTG
This sequence comes from Carlito syrichta, assembly GCF_000164805.1. Lineage (NCBI taxonomy): Eukaryota > Metazoa > Chordata > Mammalia > Primates > Tarsiidae > Carlito > Carlito syrichta. Next base: position 86,120 of record NW_007253878.1, on the reverse strand, counting down.
TGTTCCAATTGCCTGGAAATTTGTTTCCCATCCTCTTACTTTGAATCTGTGCATGTCCTTTCTAATGAGTTGGGTCTCTTGAAGGCAGTATATTGTTGCCTGGTGATATTTTATCCATTTTGCCATTCTATGTCTTTTCAGTGGTGCATTTAGTCCATTCACATTCATGCTAATTATTGAAATGTGAGAGTGCATCCCTACCATAGAGTTCTTATATGGTTGTTCTTCCACTTGGTTTATTATCTTTCTTTTGTTTTGGGAGGTTAGTTCATGTGTATTTTATTCTTTTTCCTGTACTCTTGTGGAAAACGCTGCTCTTTTTCCCCCCTTTTCTTCTGTGTTTAGTATTTTCTTAAGTGTTTCATGTAGAGGTGGTTTGGTGGTAGTGTAAGTTCTTAGGGATTGGATATCTGGGAAAGATTTTAATTCTCTGCCGGAGACCAACTCCAGCCGGTTCAGGGTACCCCAAATGTGGAGATGGCATCGGCAATTGGGGGGAAGAAGAGAGAGAAAGAAAGAGACTGGACTCCAGTCTAGTGCAGAAGTGATGTGTGTTATTGGGAATTACAACAGGTCTTTTATACACAAAGTCAGATGTGGGAGGAGCATCTCCCACCCACCAGAAACCTTAGTCCCTGAAAACTTAATCAATGATTGCCTTTAAACCCTTTTCATATGATAATCTTAAAATCCCATAACAAAGGATAACCTAATCTGTGACTGACATATTCTATAAACCTTTTTCATCCTAAGCTGATTGATTTATGCCAAGTTAAACAATTCTATAGAAGTTTAAGTATTTACAAACGAAAGTGGCCCATCCCAGAATGTTTGGAATGTGGCCCAGTCCAAAGTTCACAGTGGGCTACCTGCAAGTAACCCAGCTGCATTCTTTCAACAAAATGACTGTCAAAACTATATTCTACAATTTACACCTTCAATAAATCCTAAGGTCATGACCCAGAAGCCTGTGACCAATACTAAGGTTCTTAGATGTGACACGAGTTTGAATTATAAGTTGTGTGAAAGCCGAAACTGCAGTTTGCGGAAGAATGGGAGCAATGAGCTTCTAAAGTTAGCTTGTGTCCGTCCTGGTCTCAGAGTTTTTATGTTTTGAGCTCACAGGAGCTTAATCTGGTTAGTGCTGAGTAGAAAGGGGGAGGAAATGGGGTCAATAGCTCCTGAATGCATCCTAGTTATCTCAGGGTCAACCACCCTTTCTGATCCCTACCGCTCAGTGGACCTCTGTGGCTGGCTCCCAACAATTCTCCCTCGCTGATGAAGGTTAATCTGGCAGGGTAGTTTATTCTTGGTTGAAATTGCTTATCTTTTAGGACTTTGAAGATAGGGCTCCAAGCTCTCCTCACCTGCAGCGTTTCTGTAGATAAATCTGCTGCTATTCTAATTGGTTTTCCATGGTAGGGGATCTGGCCTTTTTCTCTACCTGCCTTTAGGATTTTTTCTTTTATGCCTACTTTGTTTAGGCATATTATTATGTGTCTAGGAGTTGATTTTCTCATTTGTTGTCTTGCAGGGTTTCTCTAGATCTCTTGTGTTTGAGTTTTTGCATCATTGATTAGATAAGGGAAGTTTTCTTGAATGATCTCATGGAAGGTTTGTTCCAATGTGGTCTCTCTCTCTCTCTTTCTGCCTCAGGCAGGTCAATTACTCTTAGGTTAGGCCTCTTGAGGTAATCGCTCATTTCTTGAAGGTTTTTTCTGTCGTTTTGATCTTGTTTTCTGTGTTTTTGAGAGTTTGGGTTATTTCTGTATTTTGGTCCTCAAGCTCTGAGATTCTTTCTTCTGGTTGGGTAATTCTGCTTTCCATGCTTATCAGTTTATTGCTTATTTCATTCACAGTATTCTTTATTACTGTTATCTCAGATATCAGCTCTTTTCTAGTTTCTTCTTGAGTCTTCTCAATTCTTTTTAATCTCTCCATTAATGTCTTGATGTCTAGATTTGTATTTTGAGACCAGTCATTCTGGGGGCTCTTCGTTGTTTGAATTCCGAAGTCAGTTTTCTCAGTGTCTGCTCTGGGAGAGACCCATATTCTTCTTTTGGTTTTTCTTCATTTGTGTAGATTTTTCTGTCTTGTCCCTTAGTGGATAAAGTCCCTTGAGTTGTAGTCTCCAGCCTCTCCCCTCTGTTTCTGTTGCAGGCAGTTAGTTTGTTGCTGGGAGATCTGTTACACTGGTCTCTATTCAGCATAGGTGAGGGGCTTTGTCTCCTGTTAATGACGTCACCGTGGGAACCGAGGCAGAGGCTCCGATAGGTGGATGGGGTGATGCAATGTAAATATGCCTTGAAAATGGCAGAGGTGGTCGTTTTACTTTCACTTTTAGGGATGCTCTTGTGGGTCTCTAGGTGGGACCAGCTGCACAGCTGGGCGCTGGATCTGGGGTGCCTCCAGCAGGCTGGGGTGGAGGAGAGGGATGGGAATTCCCTCCTCTGGAGGTGGAAGCCTGTGATCGGCACCTTACACCAGCTTGGGGTTCTGCCCTCTTACTCAGGCTGAGTGCCTCAGCCAGGGTGGGCCCAGGGCTTCAGATCTCCAAAGCTCCAGAGGGCAGGTGGTGGCTCTGGGTCACTCACAGGGCACTTTAGCCAGAAATGGTACTGGTATCTCTGAGGGGTGGGCACTCAGACCCTCCTGGGTGACCAGCAGCTTGGCGCTGGGTGCTGGTTGTGATGATGTATCCAGGGATGGAGCTGGGATCCGGGATTTGGGATTCCCCAGCCGACTGGAATCACATATAGTGGAAAAACTGCAGTTCGGCCGTTATGTCTTGTCCTGCATGGGACCAAAAGTCCTGAGGCCTCATACCAGTGTGGCTGGCAGTAGGCAGGGTGGTGCAGGAAGAAAAGTAATAGTCTTTTTTTGGAACTCACGTTTGGGGAGTCTGACGGATCCACCTATGCCGTCACCATCTTCAGGTCGCCCCTTAAAAACATTTTTTAATTAACTGGGTATGGTGGTGCATGCCTGCAGTCCTAGCTACTGGAAAGGCTGAGGCAGGAGAATTGTTTAAGTCTGGAAGTTTGAGACTGTAGGGAGCTATGATCATGCCACTATATTCCAGCCTGGTGACAGAGTGAGACACTGTCTAAACAAACAAACAGCCTACTACAATATTTTACATACTTAATATATGAATAGGATGTCTTACTAAGTAACAGATTCCGACTGAATAAATGTTGTACAATGGCTGAGTAACTTCCCACAATTATCTGATATTGAGAAGTTTGTATTGTAAATAAAGTATTTCCCACATTGAATATGTTTGTTGAATTTCTCTCCACTCTGAAATTCTTAGTATTTGGCACATCATTAACATTTGTTTCTCTTATGAATCTACTGATATTGAGTAAGACATATATTTACAGTGAAGGCCTTTCTGCATTTCAGACTTTGATAGAGTTTTTCCCCAGTATGCATCCTCCGATGTTGATCCGGGTCGGTACTCTGACCAAAGGTTTTCCTACATTCATTACAGTTGTAAGGTTTCTCTTCAGCTTAGTTCTTTCATGTTAAGGTATATGCTCAAAAATTTGTCACTCTTTAATGCTTTAGTGGTTTATCTCCAGTATGAATTCTCTCATGTTGAGTAAGGTGTGTATTCCATTTGGAAACTTTTCCACATTCATTATATTAAAAGGATTATTCTCCAGTATGAATAATTTTATGTTGAACAAAGGATGACCTATGGTTGTAGGGTTCACCACATTCAGTCAATTCATAGGGCTTCTCTCCAGTATGTGTTCTCTGATGTGAAGTAAGTTGCATGCTCTGGGTAAAGGCTTTCTTGCATTCTTTACATTCAAAGGGTTTTTCTCTAACATGAGTCTCTTTATGTTGCATTAGAAGTAAACTATGATTACTTACTTTACCATGTTTAGGACATATATAAAATTTTGCTCCAATATGCATTTTCTGAGAAAGATGTGGATTTTTGCTAAAAACCTTTCTATGTTGATTGTATTGATATATTTTGTCTTGTGTTAATCATCTGATGTTGCATGATGCAAGTCGCTTGATGGAAGCTTTTCCACACTCATTACATACATAGGGTTTCTCTCCAGTGTGAGTTGATATGGGATAAGAAATGAGTCCCATCTGAATGATTTTCCACATACATTATACTTTTATGGTGTTCTTTATATGTTTGTATATAAGGCACACCTATACACAACTTTTGCATTTTATTCAGTGTACATTTTTGCTAATTAGGTGGAAAGGTATAACTAAAAGTTCTCTCATATTCAGCACATTCATAAGGTTTCATTTCCACACAGGGTCTTTGATGTTTAATAAAATACAAGCTATTTCTGAATGTGTCCCCATAGTCATTGAACATGTAGGTTTGTCTCCAGTATGAAACAGTATGCCTGTGAGTTAAGGAAGGTGTGCATTGCAGCTGATATTTTCTTTTTTCTTTTTTTTTAGTTGAGGTCTCACTCTGTCACCCAGACTCAAGTGCAGTGTCTGCTCCCGGCCACTGCAGCCTCGACCTGCTTGGCTCCGGTGATCCTTCTGCCTCAGTCTTCTGAGTAGCTGGAACTACAGGCACGTGCTAACACACCCAGCTAATTTTTGATTTATTGTAGAGATGAGGTCTCACCAAGTTGCCCAGGCAGGTCTCAAACCCATGGGCTCAGGCATTCCACTCACTTCAGCCTCCCAAAGCATGGGATTACAGGCTGAACCACCGAGCCTGGCCACAGCTGATATTTTCTACATTCACTATATCTGTTAAGGTTTCTCACTTCTGTATCATCTCTGTTGACTAACTAGGTTCTGGGTTATGGGAAGCTATTGTCATCCTGGTCACAGTTACATACTCTGTGACCTTCAAGAATCTGCTCTGATGAAATAAAGTTTGAATTCAGACCAAAGTCTCCCCTGAATTCATAACATTTATAACCACTATCTAGTTTTTCTTGTGAGAGAAGATCACATGAACGGGGTGGATTCTCCAGTGACACTTTAGCTAGTAATCAAAATCTGGGACTTCATTAGGGAGTATATCATTCCATCATCAATCAATGGGTTCTACTTTTCCATGAGAAAATTTTTCAGCAACAATTTGCTTCAAATTACAATCTTTGGCTCCAGTTTTAATTTTCTGGTCTGAAATAAGTTAAAGATTTAAAAAATTGCAATGAAATAAACCAGCATGGGGGAAAATAATATAATTATAACATATGTAAGTTGAATGGGTTTGTCAGCTTTCAAATAACAATGAATATTCATTGTGTATGGAATTTTGAGCTCAAAGCATGAAAGTCACTGTGGTATATGAAAAGGAGTGAGTAAACAGTGACAGACAACTGATTACAGTGGGTCCAATAAGTATATTAGGGAGAACATAAAAACAGTTCTTTGTTGGAGGACTCATCCGTAACAAATAGGTCCAGGGAAATGGAAAGAAAAGATACTGTAAAGGGAAACTACAAGAGAGAGAGAAAGCTAAGTACAGAGAAGGAAGGGTACAGTCCAACTCAACAATAACAGAAGTAAACAATGATAGCACAGTTACTTGAATCTGCAGATGGATGGCAGCAGGTACCTAAGAGAAATGCAAGACAAAATAATAAACAGCCTGGAAGAGGTGGCATTTATAGAGCACAGATAAGGCTGTCACCATGGTTTGGATAAGGTTAGTATATCCCAATCAAAATTTATGTTCAAGCCAGGCATGGAAGTCATACCTGTAATCCCAGCCCTTTGGGATGCTGAAACAGGAAGATTCTTTGAGGAATGTGAGGTTTTACTGAGCAGCACTCCAGTCTAGGTGACAAGAAACCCCCAACAAAAAGTCAAAACAAAACAAAAAACTTATATTGAAACATGAATCCCAGTGTGGCAGTGTTGAGAGGTGGGACCCATTAGAAGGCATTTGGACTGTGGGGAACTGTTCACCTGTAGAGGGGTCCTCCTGTTCACCTGGAGAGGGATTTTTATGGATTGTTCTTCACTCAACTATGGTGATCCTCCATGCTTCAACTGGGAGATCACAACTGGCATAATGCTTGGGAAAGTCAGAGGCTTAGGTACTTGGGCAAAGAGTCATTGCTTTCAGGACCCTTACAGCTCAAATTACAGGAAGTCTCAGGTGGGGCACCCTAAACCTCACACTCCCAAGCACACAGAAGACAACACCATGAGTCCATGTACAAGGGAGGAAATTGTGGCCACTGAACAACAAAATAACATTTTGTGGAACAAAGGCCTTGAGGCCTAGGGATTAAAAGTTTGGATAGAGAAGAGAAAGCATATTTCTTATTCTCCAACCCTTATCAGCAAACAAGGGTTCACATAGGCCTCCAAAGATTGGTAGGCACATGTGTCTGGCGTATCCTAAACCTATCTTCATTGTCTAGTGCATATTTTAAAATTATACACATTTCATTGTGAGATATATTTGTGTTTATTTAATATACAAATAATCACTTACCAATTACATGATTTCTTTCCCTGTCACCATCAGCTAAGTAGGTACTCTAGAAAGATGGTACCCTATACCATTCCATATCCCTTCACATATTTACAAGAGATATTGGTTTACAGTTTTATTTTCTTGTGATGACCCTTTTTGGTTTTGGTATCAGAGTGATACTGGTCTTACAGGATAAGCTATTAAATGTTCCTTCATATTCTATTTTTTGAGAGTCTGTCAAGAAATGCCATTAATTCTTCTTTCAACAGCTGGTAGTATTTATCAGCGACTTTCTTTGCAGTAAGTTTTTATTTTCATCACTAACTCAACTTCTTTACTTGAATAGATATAGCCAGATTGTCTATTTATTGAGTTAGTTTGGATCATTGTATCTTTCTAGGAATTAGTCTATTTTATTTATCTAACTACTGACATACTGAGGTAGGCTAGCAAGTGCAGAAAAATGTGACCTCTGTTTTTCCCTATAAGAAGCAGGAAGCCAGTAGCTAAAAATTTGGAAAGCACTTCCAGGGCGTTTATAGTTGGAGTCAGCAGAGCAAAGTAGGTCCTCCATTGTTCTTGATCACCTGTCGATTATAAATAGAACATGAAGCTCATCATGTAGCTCAGCTGCCCAAATGAAGATAAATCCATAACCCTTACAACTTGCTCCCTCCAACAATCTTCCTGAAGCCAGAGGAGATAAAAGTCAGTTACCAAGACCCCCCTAGGGCAGCTCCCACTCTGAGGCTGTCTTCACTCACTTTTCTTGGAGTGTGTACTCTCCTTCCTTAGGGAAGCTCTCCTCTTGAAATTGTCTGTCTTCACTCTCTTTCTCATTAAGTGTGTGCTTTTACTTTAATAAACTCTTTATTCACCACCATGGTGACTTGCTCTGGAATTTCTTCCTGTGGTGTAGTGACGATCCCAGGAAACAGTTGAGGTCTCCTCTCACTCTCTGTTGCAGAGATCTCCTCTCCGGAGATCTGATTATTCATTGATACCTTTATACTCTTTTTTATTCTGTAAGGTCAGTAATAATGGCTCTATTTTCATTTTCAATTTTAGTAGTTTGAGTCATTTTTTTCTTCTTAATCTAGCTAAAGATCTGTAAACTTTACTGATCGTCTCAAATTATCTTCGACTTCATTATTTTCTCTACTGATTTTCTAGTCTCCATTTTATTTGTTCTTATTCTAATATAATATTCTTGCTTCTGCCTGATTTGGGTGTATGGTGCTTTTATATTTTTAGTTTCATAGGGTAGGAGTTTATGTTATTAATTTGAGATCATCTTTGTTTCTAGTGTAGGTTTATAACAGTTATATAATTCTATCTAACCAGTGCTTTTGTTGCATCCTATAAGTTTGTGCATGCTGTATTTTCATTCATCTCAAAAGAGTTTCTATTTACTTCTATGATTTCTTTTCTAGCCAATCAGGTATTTAAGAGTTTTGTTGCTTAATTGCCACACATTTGTGAAATTTCCAAACTTCCACTGTTTCTGACTTCTCATTCTATTCCTTTGTGCTCAGAGAATAGAATACTTGGCATGATTATAATCCTTTTAAATGTACTGAAACTTGCTTTTGTCTTAAACCCTATTTTTTCTGATATTAGCATAGTCACTCAGCATTCTTGGTTATATATTTCCATGGAATAATTCCTGTCACATTTTTACTTGCAATCCATTTATGTCTTGGAATCTAAACTGTATTGCTTGTAGTCAATATGTAGCTAGATCATGTTTTTAAAAATCTATTATCTTGTTATGCATATATTAATAAATTTAATTGGGTCTCACAGGTCTTCGAGTTACTTTTTTCACTGATTTTTTTTTTTTCTGTTCCTCAGACAACCAATTGACCAAATTCCAGTTTGGTTGATTCTTTCTTCTAATGTTCAAATATACTATTTGGTTCCTTCAATGAATTTTTCATTTCAATTAGTGTAATTTTAAACTCAATATTTCTATTTGGTTCTTTTAAAATAATTCCAATCTCCTTATGGAGAGTTTCTATTTAGTAAGAGATTGTTCTCATACTTTCCCTTAGTTCTTTAGACGTGGCTTCCTTTAGTTCTTTAAACATATTTAAGGAGCTGGTTTAAATTCTTTATCTAATAAATTCAGTGCTTGGACTTCCTCAAAGATAGTGTCCATTGATTGCTTTTTCCCCTCTCTTTATAGCCCATAATTTTCTTCTTTCTTTGCATAGCTTGTAATGTTTTTGGTGAAACTGGAAATGTCATATAATGTAATGTGATAGCACTGGAGATCAGATTTTCCCTCCTCTTCAGCCTCAGCCATTTTTCTTGGGAAAAAAAATTCCCCTGGATTGCTGCAAGCCTTTTGGTAAATTTTCAGAGTCTGGAAAATTTGATTCTAACACTCTAGTACAAAAGAATAAATGATCCCCCCCACACACATGATTATTTTTTGATTCAGCATCTTTCATTCAGACTGGAGTGAAGTGGCATGATAACGGCTCTCCATAGCCTGAAACTCCTTGGCCCAAGCAGACCTCCCACCTCAGCTTCCTGAGTAGCTGAGACGGCAGGTGCATGCCACCATGCCTGGCTAATTTGTTGATTTTTTCTGTAGAGATGAGGTTTCATTTTGTTGCCAGGGATAATTTTATACTCCTGGCCTCAAGTGGTCCTATCACTGAAGCTCCCAAAGTGCTAGGATTATAGGTATGATCCACCATGACCAGTAAGCTCATGGCAGAAGGCAAAAGTCAGAAGGGCAAGAGAGCATGGTAGAGAGAGGAGATCAAACTCATTTTTTTTTTTTTGAGTTGGAGTCTTACTCTGTCGCCCAGACTGGAGTGCAGTGACTGCTCCCGGCCACTGCAGCCTCGACCTGCT
>NW_007253878.1:64090-76793 GCF_000164805.1 Carlito syrichta | reverse complement strand
ACCTGCTGGGCTCCGGCTATCCTTCTGCCTCAGCCTTCCGAGTAGCTGGAACTACAGGCACATGCTACCATGCCTGGCTACTTTTTTATTTATTGTAGAGATGAGATCTTGCCAAGTTGCCCAGGCGGGTCTTGAACTTGCGGGTTCAGTAATCCACTCACCTCAGCCTCCTAAAGGCGTGGGATTACAGGCTGAGCCACCGAGCCTGGCTCCAAACTCATTTTTATAACAAACCCACTCCTGTGATAATTACATTAATTTTAATGTAAAATATGATTACATTAATTATGCAATCACCTCTTAAAGGTCCCATCTCTCAACATTTTCACATTAGGGATTAAGTTTCCTAGCCATAGACTTTAGGGGACATATTCAATCCATAACATACCTGATTACACAGTTTAAGAGGGTTCCTATCAAGAGAAAAGTATGTGAGAAATAGAGGTGTATTATTGTTGTTGGACAGTAGTGAAAGCATTGAGACAAGTATGGGACATGGATAACAGTAATGCCTGCCAGAGTGTCTGTAACTGAACTATGGTGGCCCAGGGGTCTCCTTGCCAGTGGATTTGCATGTCATTCTCACTGGGGTACCCGCCCTGCCAAGTTATGGGAGGACCACATGAGAAGAAATTGGAAGTGCTATAATCTGTCTCAACAGTCTCATTCTAGCTTTTTTTCCTTAAAGATGTGGGGTACAATTCAGGATTTGGTCAACATACAGGTAAAGTTCTGGCCTCCCCAGTGCTCACTTTGCCTGGTTTAGCATCAGATATTCTGATTAATGTTATGTGCCCCACCTCCCTCCCTACCCTGGCAGTGTCCTGCTACTGCCAATCCCTTTCTTGTACTATTATGATAAATGTTCAGTGTCCACTTATGATTGACAATATGTGCTTCTCAGTTCTTTGTTTCTGTGATAGATCACTAAGTATGATAGATTATAAATCCATTCAAGCTGCTGCCAAGTCCACAATTTGTCCTTCTTTGTGGCTGCAAAACATTCCATCATGTATATGTACATTTTTTTTATCCAGTCCACTTTTGATGGGTAGCATGGTTAGTTCCAAGTTTTTGCTACTGTGAATAGTGCTGCAATAAACATTCATTCCAGTTTTTCTAGGACTTAACAAAACTCAAAGTAAAATATGTTAGGAATCTCCCCCCCAAATCTCTGCATGAATATAGGAGCAAAGGGGGTGGTGATGCATGCACCCCAATGGAGCTGGCTGCTCCTAAGCTGACTGGGATATGTGGGGAAAGCTCAGGTCAAGGGACAAGGGAAGCTCTACCTGAGTGGCCACAAGCTGTGGAAGCTGCAGATTTCTGAGCATGCATCAGCAAGGCTTCGCAGGCCCACAGGTCACTTTGTAATGGGAAGATATCCAGGGCCTACAGAGAGCCATCTATGTGCCACCACATTGACCATTCTGACCTGGGAAACAGAACATATAGGCTACACCTGGTCTATGACCACTGAACTTCCAGACATGGTTTCCTACACTGCCACATATGATAGGTAAGCATTGGCCTAAGGGGTAGACAAAAGCATTCCTTGCATACCCCCAAACAGACTGAGGGACAATTGCAACATTTAAATGTTAATTTTTTGTAAATGTGAGAGGACCCCAAAGATTCTGGATACTTGAACCACACACCATTCCCACCCAAAGAAGTCCCAGGAACCATGGGACCAGGAGACTCACAAGCTCTGCTTCACACTACACAGGAAAGGGTGTCATCATCATGACAATCCCTGTCCAAAAATATACCTGGAAGCTCAACTTCTTAGAGAGGGGACAGAATAAAGACAAGGGTGCCAATTCCTGTCTGCCTTTATCCAGAATTGTCTCTTGTCTGAGACTCCTGAGTGACTAACATAATTTAGAACTGTCTTGTAAGATGGGACACCCTCTGCCTGAAGCTGTGAAACCTATGACAAGGTCCATGGCAGTCCCAATGATCAGACGGTGGGAGGGAAAAATCACAGACAGGATGGGGCTGCACATTCCCAGTCAAGTTACCTGCAACACCTCGCCACCGAAAGGCACCTACTGAGTGAGAAAGTCTTACTGGCCCCTCACCTAGCTCCTGAATCAGGGGTGGGCCCACAGATTTACTAATCAAGAGGTTTATGGCCCAAACTCCTCCTCCAAGGGAGGTTGTGGACCTTCTTTCAGAGAAACTGAGATATCCAGAGGAAAATCTAGCAACAGTTGTCACAGGGAAGCAAGGGAGGGAATCTGGGTTCCCTATGGGGCCAGCCAGTGGTGCGCCATGACTCACAGCACAGAACAGGACCAGGATGCAGGAACCCTCTCCACAGCACTCAAGAAGGCAGATGGTGGGAAGGAGGCCAACTCTGACCAGGAGTCCCTGGCCCTGGTCCCCCACCTTCTTCAGAAATCTTCCTGCATCTGTTGCAGACAGTAATGCTGGGTGAACAGACACTACAGATGTACCTGCCAGATATTGCCAGTTGAGTTCCAAACCACCACAATAAAGCAAACATTGCATTAGAGTCACAAATGTAGCCGGGCTCGGTGGCTCAGCCTGTAATCCAGTGCCTTTGGGAGGCTGAGGTGAGTGGATTGCCTGAGCCCGCGGGTTCGAGACCCACCTGGGCAGCGAGACTTCATCTCTACAATAAATCAAAAAATCAGCCGGGTGTGGTAGCGCATGCCTGTAATTCCAGCTACTTGGAAGGCTGAGGCGGAAGGATGGCTGGAGCCCAGCAGGTCGAGACTGTGGTGGCTGGGAGCAGCCACTGCACTCCAGTCTGGGCAACAGAGTGAGACTCCAACTCAAAAAAAAAGTCACAAATGTTTTGGATTCCTAGTGCATACAAAAGTTATGCTTACATTGCAGTCTATTAAGTTGCAATAGCGTTATGTCTAAAAAAAAGTACACACTGTAATTTAAAATATTTTATTGCTTGATACAAGGGACACCGGTTAGCACAAGCTGTTGGAAAAGTGGAACGTACAGACTTGCTCAGGAGGGTTGTCACAAACCTTCAACTTATAAAAAAAAAAGCAAAGCAAAATAAAACAAAAACCTCTCAGTATCTGAAAGCATAGTGAAAGTTATGCCTGTACCCACTTCTGGTCTGCCCACCTCTGGCACTGCTGCGACCTGAGAAAGAAGCGCTCTGCTCAGAGGCGTGCTCCCCGCGAGCTTCTGAGAATTGCAGCTTGGATGCCCAAAAGGAGGCCCTTCTGCGCAGGCGCAGTCCTCCCTGCTGCTGCGGGAGCGCCTAGTTGCGCGGAGGGAGTTGCTGTCAAGTCACGCGATTCCCTATTCCTGAGTCCCTGACCCGACTGGTTCCCTCTGGGGTCTGTGTAAGGGTGGGAGATCCGCCTGGGAACCTCCGCTTCCCAGGTGCGCGCCTGGTCTGAGCAGAGAGCTGCCGGCTCTCATTTTGGCCACTCAGACAGATGAGGACCCTCCTTCACCGGAGCAGTATACCAGGGAGGATATGCTTTGGGCATATTACTCTCCACACAAGCAGAGAGCGGCGCACGGGCACACGGCTACGTGTTGACACAAATGTACCATGTACCACAGGAAGTCACGAGCACGTGGGCGAAACCAACCTGCAGTCCTGCCGACACCGCCCCAGGGCAGGCTCACCCGGGCACCGGCATAACTTAAATGCCAAACCCGGGGCACGCAGACGCACACCTACTGGGGAAACTCCACCCAGGCGCGCACCTGTGAAGGGAGGGACCAGCTGGGTCAGGGACTCGGGAATCGCGTGACTTGACAGCAACTCCCTCCGCGCGACTAGGCGCTCCCGCAGCAGCAGGGAGGACTACGCCTGCGCAGAAGGGCCCCCCTTTGGGCATCCAGAGTACATTTCTCAGAAGCTCGCGGGCGCACACCTCTGAGCAGAGCGCTGCCGGAGCGGGCAGAAGCGCCGGGGCGCAAAGGAAATGTGGTCCGCCCCTTCGTCAGCAAGCGGTGAAATAGAACCTCGCTGCTGAGCTGGTTGGTGTGTCCACGCGGGCCGGCGTCTCCGTCGGTCGCCTACTGGCTCGTGTCAGGCTGTCTGTGTACGTGTCTGTGAGGGCTCTGTGGAACGCACCTGTCCGGCTGTCACCCTGTCATCTGATATTTTTTCGATCCGCCCACTGCCCATGTTGGCTATCGTCCTGTCCTGCCAGCTCCCAGCCTGTCCGTCTAGTGTTCTGAGAAAGAGTGGGTATTTGTAAGGATAAAGACAATAGTTCATGAGGTGTTTGACTCAGGATACATACAACAAAGGGAAAGAAATCAGCATAAACATATAGGAGTAAACATTCCAAAACAGAAGCAGACTAAATGGAATTTTTAAATTAAATAAATAAAAATATAGAAGCTCTGAAATACATTACAATTTTGATAGCTAATATTTAATGATAACTTACTATACTATTTGTTGTTATACTATACTATTATTTTGTTCTCCAAAGGTAATACAGAATTTTTGGGGGGGTTAAAATTGGAGTATTCATTTGACCACTTCAATGGGGTTTGTGGTAAAAGATGAGATAGATGCTGGGCTCACTGTCATCACTCAGTGAGAGGCATCTGACTGTTTGCGACCTATCTCTTCACCTGTTCCACTGGACTCTGAGCTCTCTGAGGGCAGCAGTAGGCCTTGCCCACCTCTGTATTCTCATGGCTTAGAACAATGCCTAGAACTGTGTGGAGCCCCTTTTCTGAAGGAATGAGCAAAGGAAGGAGCTAAGAAGGCAAGGCGAATGATTCAAATGGCATGCACAGGCTGCGCCTGTGAGAGAACAGCTTATCCAAGATCATGTGGAATGGAGAGGGAGATGGCTCTGCTTCTTCCATCAGGGCACTAAGGCTCCCTTTAGAGTGTTGACATCCTTCTACTCTGAAACCTGCATTTCTACCCAGAACAATGACTGACTGGGAGATAAGCCACTTAATCCCTCACTCCTAGCTGTCTGCTTATAACATGAGAGCACAACTTCCAATAGGCACACAAAACATGGGGTGCCTGTGGCTCTTGGCAACAGGGACCATTTCTTACCACTGGGTAGCAACTCTATAGTCAGCATTGTGTATGCTAGGGTGCTGCAATCAGTGTGAAAGTCACAGTACTTCTGGCATTTTGAAGGTACAATGCATGCCACTTTATCTATAAAGAGAGATAATAGTCACATCAATACACTAGCCTAAGAGCTCTAAAATCTGAGCTCAGGGAAAGGGAAGCAGATTAGGAATCATATATTCATCAGTAGTCGTTAGTTAGACTCTTGGTGCATGGGTGACTACTTCATGATCCTGCACACTCTTCAGGAGCCTTGGGGGAGGAAAGAGCTTGGAGTCTGATATCTAAATGTCAAATGAAGTAGTACTTCTACCAATTTACTGCATGACCCAAAGCAAGTCACACGACTGCAACAAGCCTTTTAGTGATGCTAGCTACATCTGAGGAAAGCAAACACTCGTGTCCGTGTACTAATGTGTGAGTAACCTATTATATTACTTCCTTAGTCCTGATAGGGGCATTGTATCAGAATATTTGAGACCTTGAAGTCTTGGAGAGCACAGGGGGCCTATTTTCTAAACTATGAGGAAGTACCATAACGTGCCACTTTGCAGCTGAAGACTAAGTCTGGGAATGTTGAAATAGAGCACTCCTCTCTGTCAAAACTAGAAAGGAATTAGAATTTAAAAAGAGAGAGGCATGTTTCTGGGGTAGACTGAATGATGAATTAGGGAATTAGGGTTAGAGATGTCTACTGCACATGTTACTTAGCAATAAACAGTATTCTATATTTTGTTAGGCCCTGTCAAGAGCCTCCTGTAGAAACTGCCTGCTCCATGAAGTTTAATGAATAAACAGACCTGTACATTGCAAGACAGGAAGAACCAGTAAAACTAGGTTGAAATGGGGATGAGATGCATCCATAGAATTATGAAAGCTCAGTAAGGGAACCAGAGATATTTTAATAGTATTTAAAGAAAGAATGTGGGCCTCAGAGTCAAGCCCACTTTGAGTGTTATATTGAGCTCCTCCCAATGTGCCTCATGAATTTGGTGAGGCTGTGAATGCCCACCTCTGGGACTGTGAGAAGCAGTGACAACATCTGTAAGATTCCAACACCATGCCCAGAACACAGGACATGTCCAGCATGATGATGTATTCAATGTTATGAAAGCAGTTCAACCTTCCTGAAGACTGTATTTCAAAGTCATTGAAGAGACCAGGCCTCCACTGGTGGGAACAAGATTCTGACCCAGGAGAGAAGGCATGATCTGCAATTCCCTGCCTGAACTCCTCTCCCTGTGATTTCTCACTTGCTGTCTGTATCCACAGTTTCTGCTGGACTTCTGCTTGGCTACATCCCAGTCCTAACTCACTAGCTCCCAAAGAAGCAATCTGGGGCACTTCAATAACCACTATACTGTGGAAGACCTCATAACTCCCAAGTCTCTGAGAAAGCAGAAGTTGACTGGTATGAACAAATCAGAACCAAGAATTTACCTGGGTACAAATATGACTGATCATATCTGGCATCACAGTAGTGTACATGGGCAGCAGCGTTAGGTACCCACATAAGGGCAGCTGCCTTTCACATTAGACGTGTTCTTTCCTGCCAGACACCACTGGACAAAGACCTGCCAAGGAAACAGGTGGACGAGGTGGGTGGTGGCTGTATCAGGATGTACTGCCTGGGCACAGATAGGACAACTACAATAGCAGTTGTAGCAGGATGTGCCTGCTGGTGGGTTCTTGCTGAGCAGCTCACGCCTCATCCATCTCAGGGGTATCCAGGGCCAGGGGGATGTGTGTGATCCATGAGCACATTTTTCCCAGTGCACAGCTGCCTGAGGGGACAGGGATGGTACATGTGACTTCGGCCTCATTGCTAGCAATGCTCACCAATCATGGCAGCACAGTGCTTAAAAGCTGTCCACTGGCAAAGACAAGACTCCCTCCTAGAAGCCACAGACCATCTCTGCCAGGCAAAAAGAAGAGACCTCTCCCACATCTGTCAAAGCAGAGGTTGACCTCTGGTAAAAAAATGAGTGTTCAGAATAGAGACCAACTTCATCTAGAGTAAAATGAACTACTGTAGACACATAAAGTGCAAAACTCTCCCAGGAGATGTTGCAGGACCTGTGTCATGGTTAGTGCTGTAAGAGGCAGTGAGATCTCAAGGCCCAATGGAATGGTGCTGGCAGGTGGAGAAGCACCTAAGAAAGGAAATTGGGCAAATGTACCAAAACAATGCACTAAAAATGATGCTCCTGAAGAACATTTCAATAACGTAAAAGAATGCCAATGGTGTATTCATGACTAAAAGGCACAGGATACAAAATATCATATACATGTGACTCTATACCTCAAAAAACATCCATGCTGGAATATACCAGAATGATGCAGTGATTAATCTTGGTGTGGAAGGATTAACAAGTAGGACTTTCATTTTCTTTTTTACATTTATTTCCTTTCCTTTCCAAGTGAATGATTTTAATAACGGAAGGAAGAACCCAAATGTGATCCTGCCCCTTGCAACAGGTTCTGATTCTCAGGAGATACTCTGGCCATCCTGTTTCTGGCCTCTAAGTGTTGGTGGGCAATTGCTGAGCAGGTGTGTGACAGACATCGGGCATTTTCTGGCCTTTGCTTAGCCCTGGCACAAAAGTGACTATCTCCATGGAGGAGATGAAGGAACAGGGCAGGGGCAGAAATGCAACTCTTATTTTGAGAAAAAGGATGACATAAAGACATTAAATCATTCCATGTACAAAGCCTTATGCACTTCAGCATGTTGTCATATATTACAAAGTGGAGGATGGGAAGGATTATTGTTTTAAAATGGTTGTGGGCCAGAAGGTTAACAATCTTCTTTCTGTCAGTTTACTTCTTTTTAAATTAAAATTTCATCTTAAACCATTTTCTCTGATAGGTAGGAAGTTATCTAGTTTGCTTATATGCTTTTAATAATTACTCTTAAAATTTTAATATGGATACAAGTCTAAAGTAAATAAATATCCTCACTGTCATTGCTTTTCTCCTGAACAATTTAAGGTTCAAAGACATATAATTTCAAATTGTGGTCTAATATTTGAATTTTGTTTTGTTTTTTACTTCCTGTATTAGTAGTAATTGTTTGTGGCCAATGCCTTCAATTGACTCATGTACCTGCCTTATTTGTTTACTTATTCATTTTGAGTCAGAATGTCACTCTGTCATTCAGGCTGGAGTGCAGTGGCATGCTCATAGCTATCGACCTGCTGGGTTTAGGTGATCCTTTTGCCTCAGCCTTCCAAGTAGTTAGAAGTACGGGTCACCACACCAGGCTAATTTTTTTGATTTACTGTAGAGATGAGGTCTTGCCATGTTGCCCCGGTTGGTCAACCTCTAGACTCAGGTAATCCTCTTATCTCAGCTTCCCAAAGTGCTGGGATTATAGGTATTAGTCACTGCACTTGGCATGCCTGTGAATCTCTTGACTAAGGATTCCTTTTTGCTTTTTAGTACCTCCTTTTTTGTGTACACGTCTTTCAGTCTTTCTTTAGCAAAGTTTATGTCATTATTTTGTCCTTGGTTTTTTGTTTTTTTAATTCATGTCTTTTATTAACTCATATGCAATTACTTGACTTCTGGTTTGTTGAATAGTAAGTCAGACATATGTCACAATAATGACTGTTTTCAGGAGTCCAGCTCCTGCAAGGTTCAGAGGTTCCTGGAGGTGGGATGGCTTCGGTGACTAGGAGGGAGAAAGAAAAGTGGGGAGAAAGAAAGTGGACTCCTGTTCAAGGTTGAGCAGAAGCTGTTTATTGAGTGTTATCCAAGGGTTTTTATCCCTAAACTCTGTAAAGTCATCATCACAGGACACAAAAGGTAACATGTGCCTTTCACATGAAAAAGTCCAGGTGCACAAGGGATACCCTCCATTCTCAAAGGATACCCCCCACTCTCAAGCAAATGTTTTTTCATACATGAGGACGAACATGAAGAATAACATGAGGGAGAACAACCACAAATTATCTTTTTGTTTCTTATGCTTGCTTAATGTTCTCCAAACCAGTTTCTTATGTGTCCTTAATTGTATTACAACTACATCATCTTGAAATAACATTACTCAATGTCTAAACCTGAAACCACCATAATGAATCATTAACTTCTACTATTCTGTACTAACTCAAACTAGTTTCTATTAAAACAATTGCTGCTATGGTTACACTCTCCTAACATCAGCTGACCTAATTCAAAATTCACCGGCCCCCCTGAATCAAACTAAACTAACCACACTTCTACAATAAAATGGTTACTTAAATTTTCTTCCATCTATACAAACTATTTCCTAAAACCTATATCTATAAACTTCTAAAATCACAACAAGAGAACATGTGACTCACACTATGGCTCCTCAATGTGACTCAAAGTTGAACTTAAATTGTTTAAAAGCAAAAAGCATAAACCATGGAAAATGGAAATAATAGACTCTCAAGTTAGTCATGTTCATTCCGGTTTCAGAGTCTTCTGTTAGAGCCAGCAGGAACCTTTTCTGGTTGCAGTGCCAAGTGGAAAAGGAGGAAGGGAAGGGGTCAACAGCTCCCAAATACATCCTAGTGGTCTCGGGGTCAACGGCTCTTCCTGATCCATAACCCTCAGTGGGCCCCCAATAGCCAGCTCCCAACATCTCCCCCTTTTTTATTTTTAAGCACAAAACCATAGAACTCCGTGCTGAGTTGAAATATGCTCTTTTTTAACATTCTGAGATGATTGGAAGTAGACACAGCAACAAAAGAATCACTGCTCCACGAATTCCCCCATTAATGAATATAGACATTAACAATTTTTGATCAATGAATGAAGAAAAATTGTTAAATATAGAACTGGCCAATGCAGTAGACCAGAATTGCCTCTCAGCAACCATCATGTCTTGAATTTCCTGATGCAATTTAGTAAGGTCTATACTCAAGTCTGAATGATTCCAAATTCCAAGAATATGATTTTTAGTTTTGTCCCAAGTGTGGACAGATTTATTTACCTCTAAAGGAGTAAGGCAAATCCATTTAAACTCAGAGTGACATCGAAGAGCCAACTTAACCTTTAAAGTCACAAGTTCTTGTCCTACAGCTAGAACCGCTTCTTCCAAGGCATTAACTCTGCTCTCTGGCTTCTGATCAATAATCTCTTGGGTAGCTAAGGCTATAGAGACATTCTTAGATAAGTGATCAGCAAAAGTAGCCGAGTGAACTTCCTGAGCTAGAGCCACAGCTGAAACTGTTACCGAAGTAGCAACAGCTATTAGGGCAGTAATTCCCAAGATGAAAGTAATTAGAGATTTTTTTGTCTTTTCTCCAAAAGAGAGTTAACCTCATACAATATTTGTAGACCATATTAATCATACCAACAAGATAACAACTGTACTGTAACCATTAAGTATGGGGGTTGTTTAAGAATGAAAAAACCTCCATAATAAGTATCAGTTAAACAGTTTGTGACAATACAATTTTGACAAGATATTGAATACACATCATTGCGGTGATTAATTTTTACAGTGTGATATTCATTCCATACAAGAATAAGGGGATTGTAAGCAAGCTCTTATTTTATAGGTATGAAATCTCCCATGTGGTTGGGCTAAAACAATGGGTTTCAGGACAGCAAGGGCCTTATGGAATAAGTAAGGTTGAACAATTTGTTTATTCCTGATAGTAGTTGTTAATATCAGGGGTACTCATCCATTAATATACCACCTAGTGGGGGATGGAGTGGAAGTAGTTGAGTAGGGTCATAAGTTTAGACCCCAGTCACTAATATATAGTTTTTCACCAGGTATAGGATAGTGCATTTTAGATCCATGAATGCACTGTCTCCACTTTGAGATACCCAGTGTCTCGCTGGATGAGTAACCAGTCCTTCTCAGTGTTATTAGGAGAGCAGATGGGTATACCAGATGGTGGCGAAGTTCTTGTGGCTAAACTGGGATCAACTCCTCCAGGCATCAGCATTTCAATCCACCAATATTCTCTATTATTGCTCTGGGTTGGACTATCAGTGATTAAAGGCTTTAAAGTAGACATTAAACAAGAAGCTCTATAATTATTGAAAACTGAATTATCATAAAAACAAATGGGAAGTGAACAAGAATGTCCTTCATAAGAAAAATTATTATTAATAATATGTTTTATTTGTATATAAAGTAAAGTAGTTCCTCCCATCAACTGAGGGGAATCAGTAAAAACATTAATGACCTCATTATCCCAAGTAACCAACTGAAATGTTGGAGGATTAGGCATATAGGCCCAGTAGGTTTTATTAACAGCTGCCAAAGCATGAGCCAGATTAGTTTGAGTCATAACCAAGGCAACCATGGCTAGAAACAAGGTTCCTGGGCTAATAGGAACATGTTGAGATGTTACTATGTTTATTGCTTCTTCAGCCAGATAGTCTATCTGTTTCCATGTTGGTAGTTGTGAGCAGCAAACCTTGAGAATATTGTGCCTGACTGCTTGTGTCTCATCAGCGGCACTCTGGGAGGTGGGATGTTTTTATCTTGAAGGGAAAGATTTCTCATTTGATGATTCAATGTTTCCCCCTTCTCTGGTTGATGCTGAGTTGTAGATTTATCTGGTGGTAGGCATTTTCAGAGCAGTGAAGCAAGCTCTTTCTCCCATTGATCAGTAGCCATGCCTTCTCATCTATTGTTTCTCTGAATCAGTAGTATCCGTGCCACTTGTCTCGGTCGCCAGATCAATGGAGGCATGTCAAATAAATCAATCAGGAATCCAAATAGGAGTAGATTTGTCCTGTGGGAATATACAAGCATATTCCCTCCCACTGGTTAGCAATATGTCAGTAAGGAGATCCATTGGCCTGTAAGGAGATCCTTCCATTTTTCCATAGGCTTAACATTTCCTTCTGGGTTCCAGTGTCTAGTCATAGCTGAATTGTCTGAAGAATCCAAATTTAAATGATTTATAACAAATAAAGCATGATTTAAAATATGGTGAGAAGAGCTATACTTAAACCCCCCCTCTTGTAATTTAGTTATTTGATTTTTTAAAGTTCGGTGGGCTCTTTCAAATAAGGCTTGACCTTGTGGATTGCAAGGAATTCTTGTGGAATGAGTAATATTATATTAACTTGGGAACAAAACTGTTGAAAAGATTTAGATGTATATGCAGGACCGTTATCAGTTATCAGTTGCTTTGGCATAACTAGCTGTGAAAAACAGAAGAATAGCTGTTGTACCATGTCCTTGTAGGCTTCTCCAGTTCTTGCTGAAGCTAAAATAACATGAGAAAATGTATCCACAGTGACATGTAAATAGGATAATTTCCCAAAACTGGGAAAGTGAGTCACATTCATTTGCCATAAAACATTAGGTTTAAATCCTCTAGGTTTCTCTCCTGTCAGAGCGATGTTAACAAAAGTAGGACAAGCTGGACAATTCTTAACAATCTGCTTGGTTGTTTCTCTAGGTAGATGAAACTGGTAACATAAGGCAGTGGCATTTCGATGATGAATTTTATGAGAAAGCTGAGCTTGAGTTTTTGTTTCAGGTTCCACAGCAGCACATACGGTGGATCCGGTTAAACTATCAGTCAATCGATTGCCTTGGTGTAAAGGACCAGGAAGATCAGAATGAGATCTAATATGGCCCACAAAGAACTGTTTCTTCCTGTCACTAATTAGTTGTTGTAATTGAGTCAACAGTTCCAA
>NW_007253878.1:53715-63700 GCF_000164805.1 Carlito syrichta | reverse complement strand
TGTCCCCTATAATCAGTTAAAGCTATTTGCCAATCGTCACTAGTTTGAAACAAAGTTTAAAATTGAAACTTATCATCAGGAACAATTATATTGTGTATATCATGTCAAAATAATTCAACACTTCTATGCCTCCCTTTGGTTATAAGTAAGGCTACTAAGAAAGGATTAGAAGTCAATATTTTTTTAGATGACACTGGTTAATGGAGCCATTTCATCAGTCTTTCTTGTCACAGACATCCTGTGGGAGTATGGAGAGTGGCCAGAATAATTAAATTTCAAGGCAGTTGGTAATCTACTCTTTTAACCTTTTGAGACTCAATAGCCTTTTCCACAAGAGATAAGGCTTTTTTGGCCTCTGATATTAGCAATCCAGGCTGTAACACTCCCATGGCTTCTATAGTAGCATTAATAGCTCTTAAATCCTGTAAAAGTCTCCATTTATTAGATTTTTTCTTAATGACAAAAATAGGAGTATTCCAAGGGCTGGTGTAAGGCTCTATGTAACCAGTCTCCAATTGTTGCT
The DNA here is from genome assembly GCF_000164805.1 of Carlito syrichta. Classification (NCBI taxonomy): domain Eukaryota; kingdom Metazoa; phylum Chordata; class Mammalia; order Primates; family Tarsiidae; genus Carlito; species Carlito syrichta. Next base: position 63,177 of record NW_007253878.1, on the reverse strand, counting down.
GAACTAGTTCTTTGACTGTCTTAAGCTTTCTCGAGGGCATGGGCCATTGTTCCACCCAAACTGATTCATCCGCTTTTCAGGTAATAAGAGCAGCAGTCTTGGGAACAATGGCCCCTAGGATAAACTTGAATAGCCAATGTCAGCTCAGTTTGTCTTTTCATTAACTTGGACAGGTTTCTGTATTTCCTGTCCATCTTTACCAAGTCCCTTAAAGGGATCATAGCCCATTTGTAGCATTTGTGCTGAAACTTTGTCATTAGGGCTATATAAAAGCATGCCCATTTGAGCAAGAATGTCTCTTCCCCATAATGTAAAGGAGGATAGATGGAATAACATATGGGAAGAAAGTTCCTGAAGACTCATAGCCTGTCCAATTTAAAATTTGAGAACTTTTAGCCACTGAGGGCACTCGACCAATGCCTATAAGTCCTGAAGGAGCCATTTGAGTTGGCCAGGAAGTAGACCAATCCTTCCCGGCAATACAGGAAATATCGGCTCTGATGTCTAACAAGCCTTTAATTTTAACTCCTTTTATATATAAAACTTTTAGAGGTCTGGAATTAGTAACCTCCTAAACCCAAAAAGCAACATTGCTAGAACCAAATACAGAGTCACCCCTAGGCAGGTTAGTTAAAGTTTTACCTGCTTTATGGTAAGGCAGGAGCAGCAACTGGGCTATTCTATGACCTTTGTTAAACTGCACAGTCTTATTAGGGGGAGCAGCAAGCACCTGGATTTTCCCTGTGCAATCTGAATCTACCACTCCAGGAATAAGGGAAATTCCTTGTAAGGACAAGGAGCTTCTGCCTAATATTATACCCACTATTCCTTCTGGGAGAGGGCCCTTTACTCCTGTTGGAATTGTGGTTACTGGGACATCTGGGGTTAACACTGTGGTGGTGGAGGAACAGAGGTCCAGTCCTGCTCTCCCTGGGATAGCTCGGATGAGCTCTGTGATGGAACAAAAGGAATGAATGGGTTTACAGTGGAGGCTGCTCCTACTGTTATCTGGGGCCAGGCCTGGACCCTCTGGTCATTTCCCTGAACTGGGAAGACTTGTTGCTGAATTAAGGGAGTGCTGTTTTTGTGAAATTTAGACCAACACTCTTTTGCCCAATTATAGCCTTTTTGACATTTAGAACACAGTGTTTTTGGTCGAGTAGCCCCAGTAGGTGACAATGGTGTGCCTTGTAAACTAGCCATACCTTGCTTAGCTAGACAGTTTCTGCTAATGTGTCCGACTTGACCACAGTTAAAGCAAGATTGTAATGAGATATTCTTTTGCTTGTTACCGCCCCATATAACTTGAACAATTTGAGAAAAAGTTTCTCCCTTTAGCGCAGCGGCTATAGCCATGCCTTGCATAAAAGCCAGACTTACATCCGTACATTGTCTAACATAATCAGTTGTTCGTCTGATCTTTCTTACTGGTCTAATCAAGGTCTGGCAAGTGTTATTAGCATTTTCAAAAGTCAATTACTTAATTGGAGTTTCTGCTCCTTCTTCACTAGAAATTACCCAGTTAGCGGTGGTGGTCAGTCTGGAGACAAAATATTCATAGTTTTCATCTGTCTTTTGTTTTATTTCAGACAAGGAGAAAGTTTGAGTAGAATCAGCAGGCAATTTTTTCCAGGCAGTGACAGCACAGTGATTTATCTGAATCAGGACTTCCCTGGGTAATATCGCTTGGTTAGTATTTGTAGCATACAGCCTAGTTCCTCTAAGCATATCTTTATCAATAACAGTCATACCTGACTGACAATTTTTATTTTGACCCATATTAATTTGAACTTGGTCCTCATATTCTGTTCTCCACAGTAAATAGGCTCCTCTGGATAGAAAACTCTTAGCCAATTGCTGCCAATCAGGGACAGTCATCAACCAAGTAGCAAACTGATCCAAAATAGTAACTGTATAAGGAGCCAAAGGACCGTACTGTGAACATGCCTCTTTTAATTCTTTTACCAATTGTTACAGCAGGGGTTCCCACTGAGCTGTTTACTCCATCAGTATTGGTGGAATAAAGCACTGGAAAACATGCCAATAGACTGAAATTTCCTTCCTTCTCTGCCTCTGCTCAAGCACCCTGCATATCAACTAGAAAGGTGGGAACACAACCGGGTGCAGAATTCGATTTTCTTACCTCTACCTTAGGAAGGGGAACTTTGAAAAAAGGTGCATTAGTGTTATTATCAGGATATTTTTGTTCATGGTATTTCGCTGCTTCATCCTCTAACTCAGCTTTATCCTGTAAAGACAATTTGTAATTATATAAAGGAGGTGCTGAAGCACCAGTGAAAGGAAATTTTCCTCATTATCATCATCATCAGTGGCTTTTTTGGAAGGAAATTTCACATAGTCATGCTGTGGATCTAAAGCATCTGTAATTAAATTACACAAAGCAAAAGCATCAGATGGCACGTTCTCAGGACCATGCTGTGTGGAATACAATTTTAGTTCTTCCCCAACTTTGGCCCAGGTATCCAAATTTACCATACCTTCTTTAGGAAACCATGGACATTGTTCCTGAACAAATGCAAAAATTGAACTAAGTCATTAGAAGAGACCTTAGTTCCACATTTAGACAAAGCATTCATAAGTATACTGATTAACATTTTTCATTCCTTGGATTCACTCTGGCCAATGATTATATTACGACTCTGGCTTTACAAAAACTATGCTTACTTATCCTCGCTCTGCTTGTCTCTACAGAGGGGTCTGCAGGACCCTGGGTAAGACCCTATCCATCCTGAAAAAGAGAAAAAAGTTTACCTTCCAGGTCCCTTTTCAGGCGCCACCTGCAGGAGTCCAGGTCCTGCAAGGTTCAGAGGTTCCTGGAGGTGGGGCAGCTTTGGTGACTAGAGGGGAGAAAGAAAAGTGGGGAGAAAGAAAGTGGACTCCTGTTCAAGGTTGAGCAGAAGCCATTTATTGAGTGTTATCCAAGGGCTTTTATCCCCAAACTCTGTAAAGTCATCATCACAGGACACAAAAGGTAGCATGTGCCCTTCACATAAAAAAGTCCAGATGCACAAGGGACACTCCCCACTCTCAAAGGATACCCCCCACTCTCAAGCAAATGTTTTTTCATACATGAAGAAGAACATGAGGGAGAACAACCACAAGTTGTCTTTTTGTTTCTTATGCTTGCTTAATGTTCTCCAAACCAGTTTCTCATGTGCCCTTAATTGTATTACAACTACATAATCATGAAATAACATCACTCAATGTCTAAACCTGAAACCACCATAATGAATCATTAACTTCTACTATTCTGTACTAATTCAAACTAGTTTCTATTAAAACAATTGCTGCTATGGTTACACTCTCCTAACACCAGCTGACCTAATTAAAATTTCACTGGCCCCATGAATCAAACTAAACTAACCACACTTCTATAATAAAATGGTTACTTAAATTTTCTTCAATCTATATAAACTATTTTCTAAAACTTATAACTATAAATTTCTAAAATCACATCAAGAGAACATGTGACCTGCACTATGGCTCCTCAATGTAACTCAAAGTTGAACTTAAATTGTTTAAAAGCAAAACCATAAAACGTGGAAAATGGGAACAACAGACTCCCAAGTCAGCTGTGTTTGTTCCAGTTTAAGAGTCTTCTGTTAGAGCCAGCAGGAGCCTTTCCTGGTTGCAGTGCCAAGTGGAAAAGGAGGGAGGGAATGGGGTCAACAGCTCCTGAACACATCCTAGCGGTCTCGGGGTCAATGGCTCTTCCTGATCTCTAACACTCAGTGGGCCTCCATGGCCGGCTCCCAACAACTGTCAAAGTGGTTGGTCATAAAATCTCCAGTACTGCATTCATCTGATGAGCACTTCAACAAAGGCAACCAATTTTGCCCTTCTCATCCACCTTAAAAGTATTTTCTAATAGCTAGCTTAACATTCTTTCTCTTATTCTTCTTGGGAGTGGTGTAAGACATCATCACAAAGTCTCAACACAAGATGAAGAGTGGACTTCTTTAGAATGTGACAGTCAGACCAAAGTACATCAATCTCCCAGTTGCCTTCCAGCAAAGATCAGTCTTTGCTGATCAAGAAGAATTCCTTCCTTATCCTGGATCTTGGCCTTTACATTTTCTATTGTATCCAAGCTTTCAACCTTGAGAGTGATGGTTTTCTCCATAAGAATTTTTATGAAAATCTGCATTTTGGTGGTGGTTCCACCATAGATAGCAGTTCAAAATAAGCTACTCTTGATTTTAAATGACACCTTAGCTGTGCATGCAATTTGAACCTGATATTTTCCCCAATATTCTAAAAATATTCTTTTCTTCCTTTTGGTATACATCATTACTGCTGAGAGGTGTGTTGTCAGTATAAATATCTTTTTTCTTTCATATGTATATGTATATTTAAAGATGGTAAAGTTCAGCACTAGGTATACAAGTGGTCATCGAACAGGTAAAGTTTGGGCCTCCCTTTGGTCCTCACTTTGCCTAGTATAAATGTCTTCTTTTACAAGTAATCTTTTCTCTCATATGATGCTTAAGGTCTTCTCTTTGATGTTCTGAAACTTCATTATGATATATCTTTGTGTGGATTTTAAAATTATTTCTATTTGAGATTCACAGTGATATCTGAATATGATAATTCCTGCTCTTTCAATAATTATAAGCATTTTCAGCCACTTTCTCTTCAAATATTGCTTCTGTCTTCTTTTCTTCTAAAGCTCCAATGAGATGTATTTTAATACTAATTCTCTCTTCCATGTCACTTTGTTTCTCTTTTGCACTTTCAATTTTTTGTTTTCTAAGCTCTCTTCCAGATTACAAACTTTTTTCCGTAACTGTGTTTAGTCTATTTAAATAGTTAATGAGTTTTACTTTTCAATAAATATATTCTTCATCTTTAGAAAATTGGGTTTTCAAATCTGAAATAATTACTGCTATGATAGAATTTTGTTTACTTTTTTCAGTACCACTTTTCTTTCTTTAAACTTTTTTTGTATTTAGTATCAAATACTTCAATTTCCTAATGTTTAAGGATAGTAATTCTGCTGCTTTTTGATCATAGAAGTTTGATTTTTTGATGTCTTATAATTTTGTGTTGGTAGCTCAAGATGAGCAGAGATTTATTTATGAGAATCCTGTGAGACTGGTTGAAGATTGTCTTTATCTTTGCTTCTGTAACAAAATACCTTACAATGGATAATCTATAAACAATATAAATTCATTTCTCACAGTTCCAGAGGTTGGAAGGACCAAGATTAAGGTGTCAGAAGATTGAGTGCCTGCTAAGGGCCAATTTCTGCTTCCATGGTGGTGCCTTGAAGACTGTGCCCACACACAGTGTGTACCTCTAATCCACAGAAAAGATGGAGGGACAAAAAGGACCTAGCTAGTTCTAGCTCTGTCCATAAGGGCACTAATCGCATCCCTGTGGGCAGAGACATTACAGCCTAGTCACCTCCTAAAGACCCGGCTTCTTAATACTGCTGCACTGAGGAATAAGTTTCAACACTGATTTTGGAGGGGATACAAACATTCAAACCATAGCAAACATGCATCCCTGCAGAGAGAATTTGCTGTTATTCCTATCAGGTTAGTGTAAAATAAACTTTGGGTGGTTTATGTTCATTTGTTCACATGGGCTTTACCATACAGATAAATTAAAAACCCAAATGTACAAGAAGACATGTCCCTCATTATTAATTCTCAGAAAAGACATTTTCCACCTCCCAGAGCCCAGGTTGAGGCATTTTTTTGCTACTGTTTTTCTTTGCTGGTGGTGAGATATTTCCTAGTCCACTGAGGCCTTTCAAGAATCCAAATTCTGCATGAAGGGTTTACTCTACACCACACATTAACTTATGGCCTTTCCCTTTCTTACTTGGCTACTCAAACCCAAGCTTTTGAAAGCCCAACTTGGTTATTGCTGTCAGCACATCATCAGTGGCACTATGTGCTTGGCTCCCTTGACTTAAATTCTCTCTTTGCTTTTAGTCTTGGGAGATTTTTTTTTCCTTTTTTTATGAGCACCTCTATGACTACAAAACTATGTTTGTTATATTCTACCCAGCATCCTTAGATGTTTTTCATTGGGAAGGAGTTCAGGAAGTCTAGTTTACCTGTTATCAAAAGTGGAAGTCTCAGTGGCATCTTTTAAAGCTATGGTTATAGAAGAAATTGAAAAGAAAAATATGGAAATATGGAGAGTTTTTATTTTATCTTCTGTGTTAGGTAGCACAATTAAAACATGTGCTAAATAGATGGGGAGGAATACAAACAAATAAAAATTTATAGGTACATTATAGAGAATATTCACGTATTGTGCTCTGGATTTTGTATCCCATTCTTCCACTACCAGTCTGCTGTGTGTACATCTAGTTTGCTGTTTATGACTGGTACTCAGTACTCTACAGCATTAGCTTCCCCATTTCATCTACACTCTTCACAGTAACTGACACAACCAACACTGTGATGAATGTCTCATACATAGTCCCTTATGAACTTGTGTGAGGACATTTTGGCTGACTCTAAGGAACACCATTGTTATGTCATAGGGTACAATATACTTAATTTTATTAAGTCCTGCCAAAATATCCTCCAGAACAGACTGCACCAGTCTATACTTTCACCACAAGCACACAAGTGTTCCTAAACACCCAAATCCTTAATGCGTGGAATTACATAGTTTCTAATTTTTTGTCTGTCTCATTGTGGTTTTAAATTACACTTCCCTGATAATTCTGAGATATAGGCTTATTAGCATTTATGCTTGTTTGAACTTCCTTTTCTGTAAATTGCCAGTCATCATCTTGTGCCCACATTTTTACTGGAGCTTCTTTTCCCTGTTGATTTTGTCATGAGTCTCTTGTCCATTATAAACAGTCTAAAAAATCTTTAATCTGGCAATTTTGTCTATGGTATTGTCAAAAGTCCTTATATGTAATATGATATGATGTGTACCACCCTCTCTGTCTCAAAAATATTCTCTAACATTCCTTTCTTTACTTTTCACAGCGAATCATTAGCCCACATTTGTATAAATGTTAGGTGGCAATCAAGTTTTGTTACTTCAAAAGTAAGTTGGTTTTTCTAACATCATCAGATTTAATACCCCCCCCTATTGACTTGTGGAGCTTTCTTGAATATATATTAAACTTCCATAAGTACATGAGTCTGTCTCTGAGCCCTTTATTCTGTTCCATATGTATATGTATATTCATGGTAATTTCAAAATGTTTTTATTACTGCTACTTTGTTTAATTATCTGGTACAGCAATCTCTCCTTTTGTTCTTCACTTTCAAACTTGGATTAGCTATTTGTGGCATTTCCTTCTTCCCCATAGTGTTTAAATCTACTTTATTGTGATATAACAAATGAAAGTACATTAAACAAATGCTTAGCTGTGTAGCATTACCATGTAATCATCAACCAAATCAAGAAGTGGAACATTGCAGGTATCCCACAAGCTTCCCTGTGACACTTTTTAAAAATTGAGGTGAATTAACATACAATGGTTCATTTTAAAGCTAAACATTTAGTGCATCCACAATGTTGTGTAGCCACCACCTCTCCTTAGTTCTAAAACTTTTTCATTACTCCAGAAGAATACCCATGGCTATTAAGGAGTCATTCCCATCCTTTCTTCTCTCACTCCCTAACAAACACAAATCTGATTTCTGTCTCTATGGATTTGCTTCTTCTGCATATTTTATATAAAAGAAATCATACAATAGATGACCACTTGTGTCTGGCTTCTTTCACTTTGCATAACATTTTCCAGATCCATTCAAACTGTAGCAGGTATGTTTTTACTTTTTATGGCTGAATAGTATTCTAATGTATGGATCTACATGTTCCTTAACTATTCATTAGTTGGTGAACATTTGGGTTGTTTCTATCTTTTGATTACTGTGACTACTGCCACTCTGTGTATTTTCTTTTTTTTGTTTGTTTGAGATGGTGGTTTTACTCTGCCACTCAGGCTGGAGTGCAGTGGCATACTCACAGCTTACCATAGCGTCCACCTCCTGGGGTCAAGTGATCTACCTGTAATGTGCCATAAAAATAGACATGGAGTGTTTTCATTAGCATTTAGTTCTCAATATAATATATTAATAAACAACTTTCCAACACATAAGTTATTTGAAAACATGTTACTTAATTTTCTGATATAGGGGATTTTTTCTTTTTAGTTGGAGCCTCACTCCGTCACACAGACTGGAGTGCAGTGGTCACTCCTGGCCACTGCACTTTAACCCATTGGGCTCCGGAGATCCTTCCGCCTCAGCCTTCTGAGTAGCCAGAATTACAGGTGCATGCTACCATGCCCAGTTGATTTTTGATTTATTGTAGAGATGAGGTCTCGCCAAGTTGCCCAGGCAGGTCTCGAACCTGCGGGCTTAGACAATCCACTCACCTTGGCGACCCAAAGCATGGGATATATCAGGGACTTTTTTTGTAATCAATATTTGTAATATGATATTGTGGGGTACAGTTAAGGGTTAGGTTTACAAATATGCTTCATTCAGACACCCTTGTTGATAAGAGGTGTCTCCATGTTCCAAGACAGGTTTTTACTACTGTTAATCCCATCTCCCTCACCCTGACCCCCATAGTTTCCCACTACTGTCAGTTATTTTCTTACAGTATTACATTGGATGTTCAAGGTCCACTATATGAGTGAGAACATGTGATATTCAGATCTTTGTTTCTGTGAGAAGTCACTCAGTATTATAGACTCTAGTTTCATCCAGGTTGCGGTGAAATTCATGATTTTGTTTTTTTTTATGGCTGCATAGTATTCCATTGTGTATATGTGCAACATTTTTTAAATCCAGTCCTCTTTTGATGGACAGCATGGATGCTTCCAGGTTCTTGCTATTGAAAACAATGCTGCGATAAACACACGTGTGCAAGTGTCTTTTTTATAGAGTGATTTGAGGTCCTCAGGGTATATTCCCAGTAGGGGGATTGCGGGTTCATATGGGAAGTCAATATTAAGAGCTTTTAGGAATCACCATACTGTTTTCCACAGAGGTTGCACTAGTTTGTACTCCCACCAAGAGTGTAGAAATGTTCCCTTTTCACCACACCCTCTCAGCAACTGTTATTTTTTGAGTTATTGATAATTACCATTCTGACTTGAGTTAGGTGGTATCTCAGTGTGGTTTTGATTTGCATCTCCCTGATGATTAGTGAGGTTGAACATTTCTTCATGTGTCTGTTGGCTGCTCGGATGTCTTCCTTTGAGAATTGTCTGTTCATATCATTTGCCCATTTTATAATAGAGTTGTTTGTTTTTTTCTTTACAGCACATTTGAGTTCCTTATAGATCCAGGATGTTAAGCCTTTGCCAGACCTGGAGTTGGCAAATACTTTTTCCTAGTCTGTAGGCTGTCTCCCTGCTCTCTTGAATGGTTTTTTTGGCTTTGCAGAAGCTTTTCAGTTTAATGAGGTCCCACTTGTCTATCTTATCTCTTATAGCCTGTGGGT
>NW_007253878.1:50676-53038 GCF_000164805.1 Carlito syrichta | reverse complement strand
ATTCTATATTGAACAGGAGGGGTGAGAGTGGGCATCCTTGTCTTGTTCCAGTTTCCAGGGGAAATGGTTCCAATTTTTGTCCATTTAGGAGTATGCTGGCTATGGATTTCTAGTAGATGACTTTTACTATTTTGAGATATGTTCCCCATATTCCTAGATGTTCAAGGATTTTTATCAAGAAGGCATGCTGGATTTTATCAAAAGATTTCTGCACCTAATTATATAATCATGTGGTTTTTGTTTTGACATCTGTTGATGTATTTAATTACATTTATGGTTTTATGAATGATGAACCAGTCTTGCATCCCAGGAATTACGCCTACTTGGTCAGGATGGATGATTTTTGAAATGTGTTGTTGAATCTCGTTCACTAGGATCTTGTTGAGAATTTTAGCATCTATGATCATCAAAGATATTGGCCTGTAGTTCTCTTTCTTTTTGGGGTCTTTACCTGGCTTGGATATCAATGTGATGTTAGCTTTGTAAAATGATTTGGGGAGAGTTCTATCTTTCTCAATTGCCTGGAATACCTTCAGTAGGATTCGTATCAACTCCTCTTTAAATGTCCTGTAGAATTCTGCTGGAAAGCCTTCTGGTCCAGGGCTTTTTTTTTTTTTAGGTAGTTTTCTTATTACGTAGTCAATTTCCTTGATTGTTAATGTGCTATTTAGGGTCTCAATTTCTTCTTGTTTCAACCTTGGCAGGTTGTGTGATGACAGAAAATCCTCCATTTCCTTAAGGTTTTCTTGTTTGTTTCCATACAAGTGTGCATAGTAGTCTCTTATGATCTTTTGTATTTCTTCAGGGTCAGATGTGACTTGATCTTTTGTGTTTCTGATTGTGTTTATTTGGGCTTTTTCTCTGTTTTTCTTGGTCATTCTAGCTAAGGGACCATAGATCTTTTTTATCCTTTCGAAGAAGCAGCTTTTTTGTTTCATTGATTTTTTGTATTATCTTTTTGTCTTCTATGTCTTGGATTTGGGCTTATATTTTGGTGATCTAAATTCTTCTGCTGAAATTAGGGTTTTGGTGGTCTTGCTTTTCCAGCTTCCTCAGGTGGCTTGTTAGGTTGTTAATTTGTGATCCTTCCATTTTCTTCATGTGCATTTGTAGGGATATAAATTCCCCTCGTACTACTGCTTTCATGGCATCCCAGAGATTTTGGTAAGATATTTCTTCATTTTCATTTGTTTCTAGTTATCTTTTGATCTCTGTTTTGATTTCATTATTGACCCAGGAATTGTTTAGCATCATGCTGTTTAGTGTCCATGTCTTTGTGGGATTTGGAGGGACCTTGTTGCTGTCAATGTTTATTTTTATTCCACTGTGGTTCGAGAAGGTACATGGTAAAATTTCGGTCCTTTTAAATTTGCATATACTTGATTTATGGCCAAGCATGTGGTCGATCTTAGAGTACATTCCATGAGGTGATGAACAGAATGTATGTTCTGTGGTCTTTGGATGGAGGGTTCTGAAGGTATCAATTAAGTCCATTTGATCAAGTGTCACATTGAGGTTTCAGATCTCATTGCTGATTCTTTGTCCCAATGATCTGTCTAGGGTTGTGAGTGGGGTATTGAAGTCCCCAGCTATGATGGCATTGGAGTTGATATCTGTTTTTAGTTTTCCTAGGAGTTGCTTTATGCAAGTTGTGGTCCTATGTTGGGTGCATATATATTTAGGATGGATATTTCTTGTTGATGGATTGAACCTTTTATCATTATGTAGTGGCCTCTGTATCCTTTTTAATTTTTGATAGCTTAAAAGGTATTTTGTCTTAGATTAAGATCATGACTCCTCCTTTCTTTTTTGTTCCATTCACATGAACATTTGTTTCCCATACTCTTACTTTGAGTCTGTGAGTTTCCTTTCTAGCGAGATGAGTTTCTTGAAGGCAATAGATTGTTGCCGGGTGATATTTTATCCATTTTGCCATTCTATGTCTTTTTGGTGTGCATTCAGTCCATTCACATTCAAACTAATTATTGAAATGTGAGAGTTGATCCCTAGTATAAGGTTTTTACAGTGTTGTTGTTGTTCTTCCTGTTTGTGTGTTGTCTTTGTTTTGTTTTTAGAGTTGGATTATGTGTGTTTTCAATCTTTTATCTGTACTCTTATGAAGAACGCTGTTCTTTTTTTGCTTTTCTTCTGTGTTCAATACTTTCTTAAGTGTTTCTTGTGTTCTGGTGGCAGTGTAGGTTCTTAGGGATTGGATATCTGGGAAAGATTTCAATTCTTCCTCACTGATGAAGCTTAGCTTGACTGAGTACGTTATTCTTGGTTGAAATTGCTTATCTTTTAGAACTCTGAAGACAGAGCTCCAAGCGCTCCTAGCTTGGAGGGTTTCTGTAGATAAATCTGC
>NW_007253878.1:46904-50549 GCF_000164805.1 Carlito syrichta | reverse complement strand
AGGGAAGTTTTCTTGAATTATTTCATGAAATGTTTGTTCCAGTGTGACCTCTGTTTCTCTGTCTGCCTCAGGAAGGCCAATCACTCTTAGGTTCGGTTTCTTGAAGTAATCATTCATCTCTTGAAGGTTTTGTTCAGTCTTTTGGGGCTTCTTTTTCAGGTTTTTGACCGTTTGGGTAAGTTCTGTGTTTTGGTCTTCGAGCTCTGAGATTGTTTCTTCTGCTTGGCTGATTCCCTTTTCCATGCTTATTAGTTTGTTATTTATTTCTATCACAGTATTCTTTTCTGCTGTTATTTCTGACATCAGCTCCTTCCTATTTTCCTCTTGTCTCTCTTCAATTTTTTAAATTCTCTCTATTTATGTCTTGATGTCTGGGTTTGTTTCATGTGACCAGTCATTCTGGGTGCTCTCCATTGTTTTTGTTCTGACGTCTGTTTTCTCAGTGTCTGACCCCTCAGGGGTCTGTGTGAGACCTGTATTCTTCTTTTTGTTTTTCTTCATTTTTTGTTGTTGTTTTTCCCCCTTCCCTACTTTTTCCTTCCCTCCACCTCACCGTCTTCTTTAATTCTGTTATTCAGGGGTGGAGGGGTGTTTTTACTTCTGTTTGTTCAATCTCCTATTCTTTGTTATGTACGTCCTCTTACTTTGTTCAATTCTGGAGTTGCACTGTAGGTTTGGGGTGGTACTTTTTGCAGTTTTGAGATTTACTTAAGGGGGAAACTGTGATTCAAAATCTTTTTGCAAGTCCTGGTATCCACTGATATGTGTATGAGTAATCTCAAACCCAGTTCCCACTGCCTTGGAATTTGTCTGTGCAGTGGGGTTGTAGGTTTACTCCCTGAAATAAAATGAGGTTAGCAGAGGGAAGAGAATGGAACAGACACTGGGGGGAAGAGAGAGAGAGAGGAGTAAGGGGGGACACAGATAAGTGTACCAACAAATGGAGAGGGAGAGACCTAAACTGAAACATATAAATACAATAGACCATAGCTACAGACTAACCAACTCCCATGCCCAAAACCCTAAAACATACAATTATGCTAGCATACAAGCTAACCAACCACCTATTGGAGTGCAAAGATTTGTTTTACCGATAGGAGAAAAGAGAAGAAAAGGAAGAGAAAAAAGAATAAACAATAGGAATAGAATCAAGTCATTAAACTAACAGATCCAATCGAGCACACTCTGAGACTTTTCATTTAAGTCCAATGTTCTTTCAGCTCTGATTTATAGCTGCCTTCTCAAGCTGGTAAATTTGTTCACAGTCATGATCAGTTGCCCCTGGCCTGCTGTGACGGACAGTTCAGATCACCACTCAGTTCATCACTCAAATCTGCCCTGTTTTTCAAGCTTTTTCCTGTTTTGGTGTTGTTACATTGAATCGCCAGCAGATGGTGCTATTAGAGGGGTTGGAGCCAGACAGGAGTCTGGCAGAGGCTGGAGATGGGAGCCTGCCTTAGGGCACATGGGAGGAGACCCATGGCCAGCAGGGTGTCACGGTGGCAGCAGAGGTGGCAGCGATCCCAGCAGATCTTGCCTGAAGGGGCTTCAAGGACTGAAGTCATTGGATCATCTGAGGCACAGGTGGTATGATGCACTATGGCCACCACAGGGGCTATGGCAGCACTGGCGACTGCTGTGCCTGCGGCTGCAGTGGCTGTCCAGACCTCTGCGATGCCCCAGCGGTGGCTACAGTCAAGCTCTGTGTGAAGAGCAGGCTGCCAACATTGGGATCCACAGCCCCTGGGGAGAGAGACAGAGATCCCCTGCATTCTCCTTTGCAGAGGGTCTCATAGACCAGTCTGTCCTGTTGCCATCTTGCCGGAAGTCACTGGGGATTTTTTAAATGATCCTTTTGTTATTATTTTCTCATTTTTTGCATTAGCCTGTACATATAGTTTGCATAATGGTAGTCATTTGTAACATAATAAGGCTTCTTTATGACCTCATTATGTTCAATACTTGTAAATACAAGGGGGGGAGCCAAAGAAACCAAAATTTATTTATCAGAAATTGTGTATCTATTCTTACATGTTTAAACTTCAGTCACCTTCAAAGTACCCTCTGTGTGATGCAAAGCACCTATCAATATACTTTGTCCACTGCTCAAAACAGTTTTGAACTCATCGATTTTGATGCCATTTAGTGCTTCTGTTGTTTTTGCTGTACCTCTTCAACAATGGCAAAATATTTCCCTTTGAGAACTTTTTTCATACAGGGAAATAAATAAAAAGTTCCTTGGGGTAAGAGAGTGTGAATAAGGAGCACGGGGCATGGGAGCACACCGTTTTTGGTTAAAAACTGCTGAACACTCAGCATGGTGTGTGCAGATGAGCTCATAAATTACCCATGATGATATGGGCAAACGTATTGAAAGAATCTCCAAAAAAATTCACTCCTTTTGTCCTTCACTTTTTCAAACTCTAACAACAACCCTAACAGATACACTGATGTTGATGGGTTCCTAGAATACTTACCTAGCAGGGGAAACCTGTAGTACAAAGACCTGCCCTCCAAAAAATAATTGTCATTTTTTTGAGTCCCCAATATTATGTTTGAAAATAATGTTTATTTTCCATTTGCAGGGCACAGATAATCTTGTACTATGAATGTACATATTTATACTGCTATCTAACTAAATCTTTTAGATGCATTGCATAGATTCCAGGTAGCTCTTGCTTTTATCTGCATGTGACTTTGTTTTTAAAGGGGAGTGCTAAAGTCTCCAACCACTGCTGATGCTGTATAGGTTGTCATATGTGGAAGCCCAAGTTGGCACTGTGAGAAAGGACAAATAAGCAAAAGGCTCAAGGACAGGCACAGAAGGAATAAACTTTTTTGATTTGTAGATGATATACTGTATTTATAAAAATTTTCATAAATTATAATTAATGAGGTATCTAGATATAATCTATATTCTAAAATAAATTTGCATTTATATACAAAATAATACATAATTAGGAAATGCAATTTAAGAAGCACTGCTAGTAAAGAGTACCACAATTATAGAGATGTATGACCAAGAAAGGTCATAGAATCAGTGCTTGTAATACTGAACACAGGAATCCACCTAAAACCTGTGAAGGAGAACTGGTTAAATACATTTTGGTACATATACACAGTGGAGTTATATACTGCCATTAAAAAATGAAAATGCTAGCGGAGTGCAGTGGCACATGTATATAATACAAGTTACTTGGGAGGCTGAGGAGGGAGCGTGGCTTGAGCCTTGGAGTTTAAGTCCAGCATGAACAAAATAGTGAGACCCTGTCTATAAAAAATAATATATAAATAAATGCACTTATTAACTCACACAAGAAGACGTCTGCAACTTATTTTTGATAAAAAAGCCTCCAAGAGATGATGAGATAACAGAGAGTAGTAACAGCCTAATTTTATTTATGTAAAATAACTCATACATCTCTGTTTGTCGATATTTCATAAAAGTATCTGGAAATGTGTTCACTAAGCTACTGTGGCTATCACTTCTGATAAGATTTTGATGATTTCATCCTTTTTTAGAGACAGGATCTTGCTTTGTTGCCCAGACTAGAGTGCAGTGGCATGATCATTACTCACCACAGCCTTGAACTCCTGGGTCAAGCAATCTTCCACCCCCTCGGCCTCCCCAGTAGGTTGGACTAC
>NW_007253878.1:27409-46884 GCF_000164805.1 Carlito syrichta | reverse complement strand
TCATTCCTAACTATTTTTTTTATTTTTTGTAGAGATGGGGGTCTTGCTATCTTACCCAGGTTGTTCTTGAACTCCTGGGCTCAAGTGATACTCTAACCTTGGCCTCCCAAAGTTCTGGGACTACATGCACTTTGCCTGGTCAACAATAACAATATTTTAAAAGAATGTATCACTGTTAAAATCAGAACAAAAAAGGCATTTTTCACTTCCAAAAGTAATATGCTTTTTAGATAATCATAAGGAAAAAGGGAAAAAATGAAAATACTTGATATGTTCGACACCGGGTTGCCAGGTTGCCATCTTGCCGCCTCCCTAAATAGAATTTCTTAAGTTATTTAGGCAATAAATAAAAATTGAAAGAGAAGTCTGACCATGAAGTACAGACAGACTTACAGTTGCCTGTGCTATAAGACTGTGGCCAAGCCTGGAATGCACCAAGGACTACTAGTTCCCTTTGACAGTCACTTCAGCAACCATGTCACTAATTACCTGATTGGCACACCAGTAGTAAAAGTAGAGGATAAGAGATATCGAAGACAAATCTGGGCCAGGGGAGCCAGTGATGGGATCTCAGAAGATATGGAAAGGATCTTGGCAAGGGAGGTAGCACTGCAACTTGGCAGTCCAGTTTCCTTCACTGACCTTACTTGGTATGGAGTATAAGTATTTACTCAGCAGCATCTGGTATCCTCCTGTTGGGAGCCAGCCATGGAGGCCTGCCTGCTGACAAAGTCCAGGGGGCTGAAGACCCCAGGTCGCAAAGTGAACCTGGGGAGCTGAAAACCTTGCTTCTTCTACTTTTGTTATTAATGCAGCTGGAAAGTTCTGTACAGTCTGAAGATGGAAAGCAAAATTCCACTCATGCCTCCACTACCCCTTGCAAAAAGGCAAGAGGGGAATTCATGAGAAAATTACTTTCCCTTCATTTGAACTCCTCCATTGGTTTCCACGTCCATGGCTTCCTGGTATTAGACCATGCAATCACTTAATTAAACATTGTAGTTGGGAAAGTTGTGAAAAATCAGAAGGTGCTCAATTTAACGTTTGTGAGGGAACTCATTGACCTTGCTAGGGAATATCAATAGAGATTTTAAATATCATGTGCAGGTAGATAATCACCTGAAGATTTTATTTCTTCTGATTAGCAACTAATTGGAGAAATTTGAAAAGCTACAGTTTATATTTTTAGGAAACGTGCCAATGCAAAAATTACATTTACTTAATTTCTTAATTTCTACATGTGATATATTATGCTTAGGAGACTAACAATCACATAAATGTTAGAGGACTTCATGTTATTCAAACTAAGTTTTTAACATAGAGTTAAGGGCATAAAGTTAAGATTATAGAATTTTAAGCATAAGAAAATACAAAGCAGGCTTCATGATATGAGTGTGTTATGTTAATCATTAACAATGAGTTAATAGGCTTTAAGGATAGAAAATAATTATAAAAAAGACTTAAGACACATGTTCTTTGTTAAGAATAAATAACCATTGTAGAATAGCCTTGAAAAATGGGTCTTTTAAGAATTTAAGGAGTTGGAATATATGAAGTGGTCAAGAAAATAGATAGCAGCTAGAAATTAAGGGAACAAAGTAGGAGTTATGCTTAAGGGTAGAACGGAATGCTCTGAAGACCACAAGACAGTGATATCTTTTTTTAAAAGTATCTGTACATGAGGGAATTCATGTCAGAGTGACTTTATGAAAAACATCATGTATGAGTTACTTGCTCTGTTCTTTGTCTTAAGCAAGGTTACTAATTTTGTCTGATGCCAATAATTTTTAAAAGCAATTTCTTTGTAAAAATTATATAAGCTGGATATGAACTAACAATAAAGGGCATGTGTCCTGCTTGCAACAGAGTCAGTGTCCAAGTTTTCTCTCTTTCACCAACTCCGTTCCTCCTTCAGAAAATGCTGATCTACAGAAACTGGCCTCCTGCATCCTCTCACTTCTCTAAAGACTTAAAAACACCATTTCTTTAAAGAGTGCAGTAACACAAGACTGAATAGCCAAGTTTCCAAAGTAGAACCTAATTTGATTGACTATCTCATCTATAAAGTACAATGGAGTGACACATAGTCAAGACCTTACATGCTTAAGGAAAGAACAGCTCTTCAAAAGAGAAAGAAGAGTACAGTAAACATTGGTCATTGTGTGCCTAGAATTGCCTCTTCCTACTTCTGGTTATAGAAACCCTGTTTCCAGTTGTACTTCACTCTGGCTTAGGTGCGCTTAGTCAAACTACCTCCCAGTCTGATCAGGCATGTGACCTAGGCTTGGCCAACATTCCCTATCCCCTGAGCAACTGATATGTGAAAAATGCACATGAGACCCAAACTAGGCTAATCAGGATTCTTCTACTGAAGGACCCCAAAATACTGCTTCCTTCTATTGGGTTGTAAGGTAGTATGACAATTTGGAGCTCTTTGGTTTACCTGGTTCACTCAGAATCCTGGATCCAGCAATGCATAAATATAGTATGTCCTTGGAATTTTTAGCTGTATGAACGAAGAAAGAACTCATTTGCCTACACTAGTTTGGAGCTAAAGTTCACAGTTAAAAACATCTTGACTAAAACATAAAATATATTTTCTTGCAATGCCAGCAAAACGTTTTTGAAATTTTATAGCTGCATTTTCTTCAGAGCCTATGGCATTTCTCCCCCATTAACCTAAGTGGTGTAAAATCTTAACATTAAATAAATAAAAGTTTTCTTTGGAGACAAGGTCTCACTTTGTTGGGCAGACTGGAGTGAAGTGGTGTGACTATGGTTCACTGTAACCTTGAACTCCTTTGGCTAACTCTCCCTTATCTCCTATGCACTCCTTGTAAGCAACTTCAAAGAATCCTTAACTTCCCTGAAAACTGTCCAATTAACCCAGAGATGTAAAATCTCATTTAAACCCTTTTCTTAGTAGTCACAGGTTTGAATAATATAGTATCAAGGTAATTGTCAGTCTTGTGTTTGTATAACTTTCACATCAATGTAACTTTAAATTCTGTGATTTTACAACTTTTGTATCTAACATGTAGTAATGTATTATGTCTTAGGCCTTATTAACTCCATTTACTCCATGGCAAGTTTGATTAACATTTTTACAGGGTGTTACTGAAAAGAAACTGTGAGATACTTCTGGTAACCAGTGCCAGTAAACCATATACCATAAAATCCAGCACCCCTTCTTGATAAAAACCCTCAAACATCTAGGCATAAGGCGAACATACCTCAAAATAGTAAAAGCCATCTATGAGAAACCCACAGCCAGCATACTCCTAAATGGACAAAAACTGGAACCAGACAAGTATGCCCACTCTCACCCCTCCTGTTCAATATATTATTGGAAGTCCTGGCTAGAGCAATCAGACAAGAGAAGGCAATCAGGGGTATCCAAATAGGAAAAGAGTAAGTCAAGTTATCTCTCCTTGCAGATGACATGATCGTGTACCTTGAAACCCCAAGAGAATCCGTCAAAAACCTCCTTACACTGATAAAGGACTTTGGCAAAGTCTCAGGATATAAAATAAATGTACAAAAGACAATTGCATGTCTTTACACCAGTAATAAACAAACAGAAACCCAAATAAAAAGCAAAATTTCATTCACAATAGCCACAGAAAAATGAAACACCTTGGCATTTTCCTAACCAGAGATGTGAAAGACCTTTACAATGAAAACTACAAAACACTGCTCAAAGAAATCAAAGATGACACAAACAAGTGGAAAAATATCCCATGTTCATGGTTTGGAAGAATCAACATTGTGAAGATGTCCATCCTACCTAAGGCAATCTACAGATTTAATGCAATACCCATCAAATTACCAGCAACATTTTTCTCAGACCTAGAAAAAAACAATACAGGAATTCATATGGAAACACAAACAACCAAGAATAGCCAGAAAAATCCTCAAAAAAAAAATAAAAAAAAGCAGGCAGTATCACATTACCAGACTTCAAACTTTACTATAAAGCTATAATAATCAAAACAGCTTGGTATTGGTACAAAAACAGACATATAGACCAATTGAATAGAATTGAGATTCCAGAAGCTAAACCTCAATTTCTCAACCAACTCATCTTCAACAAAGCCTCCACCACCTACCACTGGGGAGAGGAGAACCTATTCAGTAAATGGTGCTGGGAAAACTGACTGACCACATGCAGAAGACTCAAACAAGACCCCTATCTGTCCTCATACACAAAAATTAACTCTAAATGGATCAGAGGCCTAAATGTAAAACCTCAAACCATAAGAACCTTAGAAAATGCAGGACAAACCCTTATGGAAATTGGAACTGGCATCCAATTCCTGAACAAAACCCAAAACCCACAGGCCATAAGAGATAAGATAGACAAGTGGGACCTCATTAAAGTGACAAGCTTCTGCAAAACCAAAGAAACCATCAAGAGAGCAGGGAGATAGCCCACAGACTGGGAAAAAGTATTTACCAACTCCAGGTCCTACAAAGGCTTAACATCTTGGATCTACAAGGAACTCAAACGTGCTGAAAAGAAAAAAACAAACAACCCCATTATAAAGTGGGCAAAAGATATGAACAGACACTTCTCAAAGGAAGACATCTGAGCATCCAACAGACACATGAAGAAATGTTCAACCTTACTAATCATCAGAGAGATGCAAATCAAAACCACACTGAGATACCACCTGACTCCAGTCAGAATGGCAATTATCAATAACTCAAAAAATAACAGTTGCTGGAGAGGGTGGGGTGAAAAGGGAACACTCCTACACTGTTGGTGGGAGTGCAAACTGGTACAACCTCTGTGGAAAACAGTGTGTCAATACCTAAAAGCTTTAAATATTAGCCTCCCATATGACTCCACAATCCCTCTACTGGGAATATACCTTGAAGAACTCAAATCACTCTATAAAAAAGATACCTGCACACGTATGTTTATCACAGCATTGCTCACAATAGCAAGAACCTGGAATCAACTGTACTGTCCATCAAAAGAGGACTGGATTTTAAAAATGTGGTACATATACACAATGGAATACTATGCAGCCATAAAAAAAGAACAAAATCATGAACTTCGCAGCAACCTGGATGGAAATAGTGTCAGTAATACTGAGTGACCTCTCACAGAAACTGAGTATCACTTGTTCTCACTCATATAGCAGACCTTGAACATTCATCATAATACTATAAAAAAGAAGACTGACAGTGGTGGGAAACTATGCGGGGGAGGGGAAAGGAGGTGGGATCAATGGTAGTCAATATCTGTCTGTGGATGGGGAGACACCCCTTATCAACAAGGGTGCCTGAACGGAGCATATTTGTATACCTAACACTTAACTGTACCCCACAATATCAAAATAAAGAATATTGATACAAAAAAATTTTAAAATAAAAATAAAAAATGATTCAGGTTAAACAATCTTAGTAAAAGGGAATTTTGTTAGTTTGACAAAAGCTATCTACAAAAAATTGACAGCGAGTATTATATTCAATGGTAAAATAGTCAAAGCTTTCTCTCTAAGATGGGATGAGGAAAGAAGGTCTGCCATCTTCACTTCAATTCAACACTGTACTAAAGGTCCTAACCAATGCAAAAAGGCAAGAGAAAGAAACAGAAAGTATAAAGTTTTGATAGAAAGAAAACAAGAAGAAAATTTATTGACCTGATGCTGGTTACCAACCACTGTGTGTTCACTTTGTGATATTTTGTCTGGCTTTGTGCTTGGATTTGTGAACTTTTCAGTAAAAACTTTATTACAAATACAAAACCAAAAGTGATGCAATAGAGCTCTACTCACTGCCACAGAGATGTGTCTATTATATAGTTCTAGTGGTGGATAAACAGACTGTAAGACATTATGTTTTGATTCTATTAAATATATCTCATACATTACAAAAATGCTTGTGTATGTAAAGAGGACATGTCATACTGGTTGTTGCTGGGGAGTAGAACTGACAAACTGTAGATGATCAGCATTTTGTGGTACAGTCTTTTGCTTACCTAAAATTAAAAACAAAAATATAAAATTGTATGTGCATAGCTTCCTATGGTGGCTAGTTAGAAGGATAACACTCATTTGGATGAACATGGTGTTGTATTTTTTTGAAAAACAATTCTTTCTTTTTTTTGAGTTGGAGTCTCACTCTGTGGCCCAGACTGGAGTGCAGTAGCTGCTCTTGGCCACCGCAGCCTTGATCTGCTGGGCTCCGGTGATCCTTCCACCTCAGCCTTCCAAGTAGCTGGAACTACAAGCACGCACTACCACACCCAGCTAATTTTTTGATTTATTGTAGAGATGAGGTCTCACCAAGTTGCTCAGTTGGATCTCGAACCGCGGGCTCAGGCAGTCCACTCACCTCAGCCTACCAAGGCGCGGGATTACAGGCTGAGTCACTGAGCCTGGCAACAATTATTTCAATACTTTATTATAGCTATAAACAAAGACTAGTCTGAATACCCCAATTAAAATCCCATTAAATCCCATTAAAATCCCATTAAATTTCCCATTAAATAAGTAAAAATACTTATTTAGAGATATAATTGCTAACAATAAATGGAATATTTTATCTACTCCTAGAGTTTATTTCATTTGAATGCCATTATCAACTTTAGGATGGACTTGACAGGTTTTAAAAATGTTGATATTTAACACCAGCAAACAATTAAACACAATGGCTTACTGTTTTTAACAGTTTATAGTTGTGTCAGTCAAATTATTCACTGTTTCCCATTGCATTTAAAAACAATCCAGTTCTACAGGCCATGCCTGAAATGTATTTTGTGTCCTAACAACACAGTACTGAGTTGACGTGTTAATGCTTACTGAATGGTAAGACTGAGGACTGTGTGATTCTGTTTGATTCTATCTTCTCTCATTCCATGAGGCTCAACAACATGCTCCATGGAACCATAATCCTTCAACTGTACTCATATATCATTTTAATAATTTTTCACTACTTGAGTCAAGAGCTTTTCCTCCAAGGTTTCTGCAAGACCAATCTCTGACCCATTGAACAGTGGGTAACACCAACCTTACTAAGCTCACACTCCTAGCTATGGAAGGAAATTTTCATTTTAAGGTAAGTCTACTTGTTATTATAGGTAGTGTAATATGTTAGTTCATATAGTAGGCTTTGGTATTAGAGAGATCCAACTCTTGGTGTGTCTCATGAGCAAACTACCTAATGAAGACTCAGTTTTTTTCATCTGCAAATACAGATAACAAATGCAATTATGCCTCTTAGTAGCTGTGATGACTAAATGAAGCAATATAGATAAATGCTCACATACTACCTGATACTTAATTCATATCAGTTATTATTTTCATTCTTATAACTTAATAAGCATTTACTTATTAAGCATAGTCACATACCTCATAATGATGTTTCAGTTAGCAATGAACTGCATACATGACAGTGGTCGCATAAGATTATAAAGAAGTTGAAAATTTTTTATCACCTAGTAACATGGTCTATGCCTTCATGTCATGAAGGGATACATTACTCATGTGTTTGTGGTGATGCTGGTATAAACAAACCTACTGTGCTGCTAGTCACAGAAAAGTCTACAACATACAATCATGTACAGTACATAATACTTGATAAGGATAATAAAGAACTATGTTACTATTTTAGGTATTTATCATACTATACTTTGCCATTGTTATTTTAGAGTGTACTCCTTCTACTTCTAAAACAAATTTAACTGTAAAAAAGCCTCAGGAAGGCCCTACAGAAGGTATTCCAGAAGAAGACATTATTTTCACAGTAGATAAGAGCTCAATGCATGTTATTGCCCCTGAAGAACTTTCAGAGGAACAAGATGTGAAGGTGGAAGCCAGTGATGCAGATGATCCTGACCCTGTGTAGTCCTAAGCTCATGTGTGTGTTTGTGCCCTTAGTTTTCATTTAAAAGTTTAAGAAGTAAAACAAACCAAAATATTTTAAAAACAGAAAAAGCTTATAGAATGAGAACATAAAGGAAGAAACTACTTTTTGTACAGTTGTACAATGTGTTTTAAGGTGTTACTATGAGAATAAAAAATTTTCTTAAAATTATAAACTTTTATGAAGTAAAAAAGTTATAGTAAGCTAAGTTTAATTTATTGCTGAAAAAGAAAAAAACTTTAAAATTAAATTTATTGCCACCTAAGTGTTATATAGTGTTTATAAAGTCTCCAGTAGTGGACAATAATGTCCTAGGCCTTCACATTCACTCACTACTCACTCACTGACTCACCCATAACAACCACCAGTCTTCAAGGTGCATTCATGGTAAGTGCTTTATACAGGTGTACCATTTTTTGTCTTTTATAGCATTTTTACTGTACATTTTTTGTATTTAGATACACAAACTCCATTGTGTTGCAATTACTTAGGGTATTCAGTACACTAATATGTTGTACAAGCTTACAGCCTAAAAGCAATAGACTATGCCATCTACGTTTTTGTAAGTATACTCTATGATGTTCATACAATGATGAAATCACCTCATGACGCATTTCTCAGAATGTATTCTTGTCATTAGGTGAGGCATGACTGTACTTAATGTATCAGACTGCACTTTGTCTAGCAAATACAATGGTTCTGTTTCTTAAGAAGTTTTGGACCTAGGGAGTATGATCTGTTTATGTGAAATAATATGAATAATTAAGATATGTATTTAAAAATATTAGGCTATGTGGTAGTGAGGAGAATTCAGAAAAGAAAGATTTGTTGACGGAATAATGATGGAATAACTACTCTGTGTGTGAAATCTTCTATTGACCTTGATGTATGGACTTAATTGAATGGAAAAGAGAAGAGGGGTTTCTAACTAAAGGGGAAGAGCGTGGATGAAGGCTTAGAGGTAGGGATGTGTGTGGTGTACCAAAGCCCCGGAGTCTGTTATCTTCACTCCCATTCCTCGATTCTTCTATCTCCTGAAGTGAGCAGAAGTTTCTGCCCCAACTTTTTTTCTTATACTGGAAAATATAGTTTATTTAGAAAGTAGATTGGATGGAGAGAGAAAAGGGGGATCCACCTCTACCACATTGGGAAGGAAGACCTTAAAGAGAAGCATGGAAGAACTTAGCAAAAGCAATGGCCTTCTTCTCAACTTTTTGCATGATTTTTGAAAACACTCTTGGGTTCTGAGGGCCTCAGTCTCCTCAGCTGTGAGATGAAGGTGCTGATGGCCCAGGAAACTCTAGATTCAATGATCCTCACCATGGTGCCCTGTCTTCTTAAGTTTTACTTACCATATACCATTAATAAGAGTGTTCCTAGAAATAAAATGCCAACATGTAAGATACTAGTATAAACCACAGTTGCCAAAGCACCTGGATAGGCAAAGACAAAGAGACAGAAAGTCACATTAGACTCTCTGCTGAAAGTTACTTCTGCATCAACAACTCTATATACGTCCCTCCATCTCCATATCTTCACATTCAGACATTTTGTTTCTTTAATTCAGTGGGTCATATAGTTACTTATACTTAGTTTTGGTATACCCTGTTTTCTCTCACTAATGTCCTTCATGGTCTTTTGTTGGATTCTTATATTTCCCTTCTATGTCTCAATTTCCCTTTACTTTTTTGGCCTCAATTTCCCCATTTTTTGAATGAATGAACTCTGGTAGTTTTCATAAGCCAAAACATTCATCTTTAATCACAAAAGCTCAGTTTGGTAGCAATAGTTAACAGCCCTTGCTCCAGGGCTCCAATCTCTATTGTCTCTGTCAGGCCCTTTGGAGCGATGCTGCCAACCCAATCTCATTTCTATTGGTAGGACACCACTCAGGCACCCCGGCCACTGTTCCATTCACTGTTCAGTCCCATCAAGCCTCAGCTGTGTGATCTATAGACTTAGGTCAAAGGCAAAAGCTGAAGACCACTACCTCAATGTCTACTGGGACGCTACCAAAAGGCAGAACATTTGTGTCAATACAAGTAATTGCATAGCTAGAGAAAACTCACCCGTGAGGGTATATATCCTAGCAATTGCCAACAAGATTAGAATGATTGGGCAAACATTTGCCCCCAAACTAGCCTCATGAACATGGCACCAGAGCCAATCTTCAACTGAAATGAATGCAGAGTTAGCGGGCTGCATTTTTACTTCCAGCTGAACCAACATTGATCTCAGAGAGAAACTCACCTCAGAAGCTATCTGCAAGAGATGGTCTCTGGCTAGCACAATCACTCTATCACCAGTAGATGCTGGGTGAGGTCTATAGAAGTTTTGTTGAGCACAAGCTTTTGCCCCAGGTGTTCAGTACTGTCAGGGCTTGAGTTAGTACTTTTAGGACTTGAGTTAACCCAGATCATTCGGTTAGCAAAACATAGCCTCTTCCACTCTGGGGAGTGTACTCAGAGAGTAAGTTGTTCCACTGGGAAAAGGCAACAATCACTTCCCAGAGGTTGGCACATTTTTTTTAAAGGGCCAGATGGTAAATAACTGTAAGCTGTAAGTTTTTGGTTCTCTCTCTTGGGTTGGCTTTTCTATAACTCACCGGGATGTCATTGAAGACATAGAGGCATAAACACAAAATAGAGATGAGGATCTCAATTTCACAGCTACTTCTTCCTGAGATACTGGCACTGTCACCATCTGTACAAAGTGACAAGACAAGTCACCATCAACTGTCAGTACAGAAGAGGCAGACTCACGTGGATGATTCTTGCTCACAAGTACTGGTTGTGGCTGATGCTAGGAGTAGCCCAGGAACATAAGGTATGGAGTCACTGTCTCTGGCATTTGTTAAGATGGGAGAAAGAAAGGAGAGATAATACCACTGTCACCAAAGAGCTGTGAATCCAGCTTCCTGTGCAATCTTCAGAATGCAGACAGAAATTCAGCTAATTAAAAATAGCTAATGATGAAAAATCACTTTTATGGAATAATCACAGAGCAAAATCAAGTGCTTTATCATATGCTACAAAGATAACCAGTGTTCAAGGGAGACAGAAATTAACCCCACAACACTGTGACCTGTCCTGTGTACCAACACTGATAGCACGCGTACTGGTGCTCCAAACGATCCTGCTCCATTTCAGCACTGCCTCAGGCTGTGTACCCCAGGAGGGCAGGAACAATGAGTTCTTTGTCCCCTATATTCCTGCATCCTACCACAGTACCTAGTTCACCGAAGGTGAATAAATACTTGTTCGGTGAATACTGACCCTGTCCTGACAATCTTCATATACTCTTGTCAATAAACCTCATCCATCTGCTTTATGAAGACTTACCTGGGGACTTCAGAGGGACCATACACCTGCTTCTACACATCTATAGCTTTTATTATTTTTACCTTTCATGTGGCTCTAAATCACATATAGCTCATATGCTCAGTAAGGTTCTAAGCTTCCCAAGCTGTTTCACACTTACTGCTTATGTTAGTTTTCTAGGACTGCCATAACAAAATAAATTGTGCTGCTCTGCCTTGCCTTTCCTATAGAAACTCCAGTAAAGTAAGTGGCCTCAACCTTTCCCTCGGTCCCATCTTCTGCCTCCTGAGCACCTGGTATTTTTCCATTGTGACATGGTGTGCCATGCCTCCTGTCTCTAGGACCTGTGAGTATGATAAAACGTTTTTGGTCTGAGTCTCTTCTGTGTCTCCTCTTTTGGTTATATACGACCATAACATAATACAAAACAGGATATACAGTGGTATTCTATTTATTTATTTAAGAGTTGGGGATCTCACTATGTTGCCCAGGCTGGCCTCAAACTCCTGGGCTCAAGTGATCCTCCAGCCTGCCCTGTTTGATATCTTATTTTAATTAGTATTTCCCTTATGATTAATGATAGTATCTTTTCATATGATTATTTGATGTTTGTATATTTTCTTTGGTGAAATATCTTTTCAAATCTTCTTGTTAGATGAGTGATAAATAATGTTTAAAAATATTGTAAAATCTTAAGAGGTAAACACCTGAGTAAGGTCCAGAGCAAAACAGCAGACAATTGTAGATGTCTGTTTACCCAAGACAGAATGATGTGTTTCAGGTATTTCAGGATTTAGAGAAGTCATTACACAGATCAAAAGACCAAAAAGTTTAACTTGGTCTCCAAGATGTTTCTAGCACACATATAATATTTATCAGAAATAATACATAGAATAGAGTAACTGATAATTAACACTTACCCCAGACTTAATGTAAACAGGTGAAAATATCCAACTAAGAGCAAAGAGCACAAATATAGCCTGAAATGAAGAAGAACAGGTAAGTCAGAATCCTGTGTAGGCCAAATTCTTAAATTAGATGCAAATTCAGTTACTATTTCTTTTAAGCCTAACAAATGTATCACTACTGGAGAATTTATCAAAAAAGGCCCAAACATACACTTTCTAGCACATAAACTCGATTTACAGACACTTTTTAAAAAATGGGTTCTCTCTCTGTCTCCCAGGCTGGAGTGCGGTGGCACAATCACAGTTCACTGTAACTTCTAGACTGAAGCATCCTTTTGTCTCAGCCTCCCAAGTGGCTAGGACTACAGGCATATACACCATACCCAGTTTTTTTTATGTTTTATAGAAATGGGGTCTTGCTATATAACTCAGGCTAGCTTGAACTCCTGACCTCAAGTGATCTTATTGCCTTGGCCTCCCAAAGTGGCGGGATTAAAGTTGTGCACCACCAGGTCAGGCCTGGGTATATGATCTTTGACTATAAAAGGGTACATTCTTAATTTAGGGGTGTTATTTAAGCCAATATTCAAGGTATTTATTTTTAACTTATTGTTACCCTACTTTCAGGCATGAAGGTGACTTATAATTTAATTTAAAAGATAGTTTTTAAAAAAGAAAAGAAAAATAAAAAATAATTAAGGGAAAAGGAAAATTAATTATACTCAAATTTCATACAATTGAAGTTAAGTAATAAATTACACTCTGGCTTTCTTTACAAACAAGGGGTAAGGCTAATTAAATACACGAAGAGAGAAGATGCTTGAAAATTCTGAGAGGCAAATGGTGGTAAAGAGCAGGACTCCTTATTAGGTTTGATTCTTTATTTTTTGTAGTCTATAAGAAAAAAAATAATACTCAGAGTATGCAATCTTCTGATTTATCAAAAAAAAACCCCAAATGAATTATACAGATAGGTTTATAGAGATCATAAGTATTTACGTATCATAATTATTTTCATAATTGTAAAAATTCATTTATAGTTTAGGAGAACAAATTCTATTTCCTATAAAAATGTACTCTATAAATTCAGTAAATAATCTAATATTTTATATGATTTATGGTTGAAAACTAGTATTCCTGGGAGATTAATTAGGAGATGTGTGATAACTAGCTAAATATCCTAAAGAACTTGACTGAGCCTATTTTTAATATGTACTGCAAAACATAACATACACATACAGATATATTTGTACACATACAGATATATTTGTACACATACAGATATATGTGTACAAATCTCTGTGTCTTGCTATACACATATATGCATATAAATCTATATCTATATCTATATATTTATATCTATGTCTATATCTATATGTATATACTTAAATGATATATACATATATATATATTCCCTAACCTGACTAGTCTCCTAATAGTTCTTTGTTCACTATATTTCTATGGTCTTTCTCTGTTTCTTCATTAATTTACCAAGAAAAATGAAAACTGGCATAATCCTTTTTAAAAAATTCAAAGACTTGGTTCCTTTCCTCCATGACTTCTCAAGAAGTCTTTAATATTTACTTAAGGTTGAAAGCAAGTTTATGTGTTTGTAAGTTTCATTTGGACAGTGATAAAGGTGGAGGTTAACACTGCAAAAGATGTCACTTACATTCCATTTGGAGGTCCCAATAGCAATTCCTGAAGACTCTTCTATGCCAGCAAGACCTAGAAGATGGCCACTGCCAACGTTTGTGGCAAACAAAGAAATACCTATCTGAAAATCAAATGATTACACATCAGAACTCTCAGCCTAACTCCAAGAATTAATTTTCACAAATGTAAATTCTCACTGAATGTAATATTTTCTAAAAAGGAATCATTCCCTGGGGCAGAATTCCCACTCATGTTTGTTCTATATAACCACTAACCATGAATCAGAAGCCAAGTAGTAGACTAGCTATTCTTATGCCACCACTCTACATGTGCTCCACTGATATACTGATTGGGCATCCCAAATCTGAAAATCTGAAATGCTCCAAGATTCAAACCTTTTTAAGCCCTGACATGAGCATTTTGGATTTTTGAATACAAGATGTTCAACCAGTAATAGAATGCAAATATTCCAAAATCCAAAAGAATCTAAAATAGGAAACATCTCTGGTTTCTAGTTTTTTAAAGAAAGGATACTCAACCTATACTTATATGATAAAGGTGGAGGTTAACTGCAGAAGTATTAGTAAGAGTGCAATTTGTTTGAAACACTGAAATTTAAAAATGTTAATCTAAATGATTATCTAAACTAGTTAAAATATTAAGGTAAATGCACATGATGACATACAATGCTGCATACAAAAAATAAGATTGCTCTATTAAGTGATAAAATAAGGTAAACTATACATAAAACAAATATAGGTATATAGTATTTGCTCTAAAACAATCCTCTAATTTATTGTGTTTATTATTTCTCTTCTTCCCCCCAAAATGTTAGCTTTATGAGGGTAGAGATGGGATTTTTGTCTACTTTACTCACTAATGTATCCCTAACACCTAGAATAGTACCTGGCCCATTAATTCATGGTTATAGAATTCATGAATGATGCCTCTCCACTCCCTTTGTTAACAGGGTGTTATTCTGTCACTCAGACTGGAGTGCAGTGGCACGGTCATAGCTCACTGTAGCCTCCAACTTCTGGGCTCAAGAGATCCTCCTAACTAGCCTTCCCTAGCAGCTGGGTCTACGGGGGTGCACCAGCACATCCACTAATTTGAAATTTTATATGAGAGTGGCTTTGGCAGTATATATAATAAAATATTTCTGGGGACTAGAATTATGGTTAGAGAGGTGAAGTGGGGAGAAAATTTCCAGTTCTGTACTTGGACTGTAACTTTTTTTTATAACAAATATTTCAAAATACAAAATTCCAGAGGCATTTAAAATGAACAAAATACCTCCTAAGTCAATAATAACTTTTGAATGGAGTGGAGGTAAACATTGTATTCAAAATCAAAATCCAGCTATTATGCTGCTGACATGAGACAAATTTAAAAGGAAATTATTGAAAGAGTATGAAACAACAAAGCCGGGGGCAGGGTATGGTGTCAGTGGCACCCACAAGTAGTCATAGCTACTTGGGATGTTGACGTGGGAGGATTTCTTGAGCCCAGGAGTTCCCGGTCAACTTGGCATACAGCAAGATCCCATCTCTTAAAAAAAATAACAGGCTGGGTGCAGAGGCACAGCATGTAACCCCAGCACTTTGGAAGGCCAAGATGAGAGGATTGCCTGAACGTGGGGGTTCAAGACCAGCCTGGGAAACTTGGTGAGACCTCATCTCTACAATAAATCACAAAAACTAGCTGGGTGTGGTGATGTGCGTCTGTAGTTCCAGCTACTTGGAAGGCTGAGGTGGAAGTATTGCCTAAGCCCAACAGGTCAAGGCTGTGGTGGCCCTGAGTTTGCCACTGCACTCCAGCGTGGGCAACAAGAGTGAGACTCCAACTCAAAAAATAAAATAAAATATAATAAAAATAAAAATAAATTAACTGGTTGTAGTAGTGGTACACGCCTATAGTCCCAGTTACTTGGGACACTGATTTAGGAGGAGTAAGGCCCTGTTGAAAAAAAAACAGGGGCAGGGAGCAATATTCATTAATTCAATAGTCACAAATGAATGTTCATAGGCCTGGTACTATTTTAAGTGTTAGGGATACATTAGTGAGTAAAATAGGCTAAAATCCCATCTCTGCCCTCATGAAGCTAAAATTCTTTTGAAAAGAAGAGAAACAATAAATTAGAAGATTGTTTTAGAGCATAATAGACAGTGAGAAGTACTATCGAGTAAAGAAAGGTGGAAAAGTGGATAGGAATGCTAAGCAATAGAGTGGTCAAAATAGACTGCCTGGATAACAGAACTGAGGTACACCAGAAGAACTGAGGGTGCAAGCTGTGAGGATATCTGGAGGCAGTATCTGGGCAGAAGTAGCAGCAGGGGGCAAAGTCCCTGAGATAAGAACATGACTGCAGTGTTAAAGGGCACTGACTAGAGCTAGGGACAGGCATCCCAAGAGGCAAGGTCCAAGAGCAAAGGAGGGGCAGATCATTTGTGTCCCATTGTAGGCCATTGAAAGCAACTAAACTTTCATTCTAGGTGTGCTTGGAGGGTTCTAAGCAGAAATGTGCCACGGTCTGACTTGAGTTTTAATAGGCTACTTTTGACTGCTTTGTTGAGCCTGGATGTAGGAGAACAATGATAGAAGGAGGGAGGCCAAAGATGCTGTTACAACTGAACCAGGTGATAAATAATGGCAACACGGGCTTGGAGGTAGAGTAGATGAGAAGGGTTCAGATTCCCAGGTATCTCTTTTAGATCAAGTCACCAGATGTCTTGAAATTGGATGTTGGGTATGAGAGAGAAAAAGAGTGCAAGATGACTCCAAGTTTCTGAGCCTGTTTTTGTCAACTCTAGTTGCTATTAATGAGATGGGGAAAGCTGCAGGGGGAGCAAACTTACAGAGCAAAAGAATAATTCCCTTTGGAACACATTCTGTTTGAGCCCTGATGCACCTTTCAAGGGAAGGTGCCTAACAGGCAGCTGGAGAACACCAGCATGGAGTTCAAGGGAGAGATCTGGGCTAGGGATATACACTGGGATTTGCTAGCCCATAAATGGTATTTAAAGTCATGAGACTAGAGAGGACTTCCAGGCAAGATGGCGATGGAGCAGGTAAGAGTGTGTGAGCCTCTGCACGGGTGAGTGTCCATAAAGATTCTATGCGTGAGTGGGTGTGTGCCAGTGGATGAATGAAGGTCCATCTGAGGGGAATCTTGGGTTCATGTATCTGGGGCTTTCCTTTGGAGGTGACTGCGACCCACCACCACCCTGAGGTTGGAGCCCCTGACCCACAGGATCATCTGCCATTCTGAGGGCTCACTTGAGAGGAGGCAGCAGATAGCAGCTGCTCATCACCACCTGGCACCCAGCCCACACCATTACCTGGGGCACTGGACAAGCACAAGCAGGATAAGCCCTGGAGAGGGCAGGTTGTGAAGATCTGGAATGGGCCCCAATGCCAATAATGAGACACCAACAGGCACCATCTTCTCAGTTCCAGGAGACCAGTATTGCCCTGTCCAGCTCTGCCCAGCCTCCAGAGAGAGACCCAGAGACTGACTATCCTCTCATCGGACTCGGAGACACAGACGCCCCTCCCCCATGCCAGAATGGGCACGGAAACATCAGATCTGAGTGGGAGAATTGACAGCAGCAGTAACAAGATGGGTGAGTCTGGATTTGATCTATCCTCCTCCCCACAGTAGTCTGTGGGGGGCATCTGACCCATGCTGAGAGAAACCCTAACAGCCTGTGCTGTCACAGAGTGAGGTTATTTTTGTTTGATTGTTTTTAGTTTTTTTCTTTTCTCTTTCTTTCTGTTTTTTTGTACTTGCTCCGTGTCTACCATTTTAATTTTTTTTAGGGTTTCTGTTTGTGTATGGATATTTTTGAGGGAGAGTATACCACCAGGGGAGTTTCTTTTTGCTTGTTTGTATGATTGTCTGTATGTTTGTTGGGTTTTTGTTATTTTCTGTCATTGTTTGTTTCTCTGTTTATTCATTAGCTGGTGTGCCTCTCTGTTTTTCTTCTCCTTCTCTTCCTCCTCCTCCTCCTCCTTCTTCTCTCTATCCACCCTCCTTTCATCTTCCTTCTTCCTTTTTCCACTCTTTTGCTTTTTCTTATCTCATCTTGCTTTCAGACTTTCTCACTGCATGGACAGATTGTAAGGAAGTGGGTTCCAGGGAGCACACATACTCATCAGCAGATGGTGGAATCTGCAGGTAACTTCTGAATCACAGCTCCCTTCTTAATTAAACCTCAAAACTGCAAAAAGCACAGGTCCCCACCCCCACTCCAGCTTCAGAATTGAACAAAGCCAGAGGATCTACATAAGGAAGAACAGGAGATTGAGCAAACAGAAATAAAAATTATCCCCCTTTCATTGAATAACATAATTAAAAGAAAGGTTAAAAAAAGGGGGGAGGAAAACCTACACAAATGAAGAAAAACAAAAGGAATACAATGACTCTCACAAAGATCCCTGGGAGGACAGTCATTGAAAATACAGACATTGGAACTCAAACAATGAAGAGCTCCCAGAATGACTGGTCTCAAACCACAAATCCCAATATCAAGATATTAATAGACAGAATAAATAGATATGAGGAGACACAAGAGGAAAGAAGAGAGTTGACAACTGAGATAACAGCAATGAAGAATACAGTGAATAAAAAAAATAACAAATTGATAAGCATGGAAAGCAGAATTAACCAAGCAGAAGAAAGAATCTCAGATCTTGAGGACCAAAATAAGGAACTAACCCAAACTGATTACTTTGGAAGGCCAAGGATTATCTGAGCCCACAGGTTTGAGACCAACCCAGGCAACATGACGAGACCTCATCTCTACAATAAATCAAAAATTAGCCAAGTGTGGTTGCACATGCCTGTAGTTCTGGCTACTTGGAAGGCTGAGGCGGAAGGATTGCAGGTTGCTGCTGGGGTGGCTGTGAGTGTTAGTTATACCAATAATCATTACCCTTGTTGATGAGGTGTGTCCCTTCCTTCCCTGGAAGTTTCCCTCAACTGCCAATCCCACCCACTTCCGCTGGCAATTTCCCACTACTGCCAATCCTTTTCTTATGGTATTATGATAATTGTTCAAGGTCCATTTATGAGTGAGAACATATGGTACTCTGCTATTTGTTTCTGTGATAGATCAGTGAGTATGATAGACTCTAAATCCATCCAAGTTGCTGTGAAGTCCATATGTATGCCCTTTCTATGACTGCATAATATTCCATTGTGTATATTTGCCACATTTTAAAAATCCGGTCAAGCTTCGATGGGCAGCATAGGTGGTTCCATGTTTTTGCTATTGTGAATAGAGTTGCAACAAACATGCGTGTACAGGTACCTTTTTGATAGAATGATTTGAGTTCTTCTGGGTATATTCCCAATAGGGGGACTGCTAGGTCATATGGAGGTTCACTTTCTAGTTCTTTAAAACATCATCACACTGTCTTCCAAAGATGTTGCACTAATTTGCATTCCCACCAGCAGTGTAGAAGTGCTCCCTTTTCTCTGCATCCTCGCCAGCTTCTGCTGTTGTTTGTTTTATTAATGTTGGCATTTCTTACTGGGGTTAGGTGGTATCTCAATGTGTTTTTGATATGCATTTCTCAGATAATTAGTGAGGCTGAGCACTTTTTCATGTGTCTGTTAGTTGCCCGTATATCTTCTTTCGAGACGTGTCTTTTGAGAAGTGTCTATTCATTTCTTTTGCCCACTTTTTAATGGGGCTGTTTGTTTTTTTTT
>NW_007253878.1:19678-27389 GCF_000164805.1 Carlito syrichta | reverse complement strand
TGTTTTTTTTTTTTTTTTCCTTTCAGTGTGTTTGAGTTTGTAGATCCTAGATGTTAGGCCTTTGCTAATGTACAGTTGACAAATATTTTTTCCCATTCTGTGAGCAGTCTTCCTGTTCTCTTGATGGTTTCTTTTGCTTTGCAGTAGCTCATCAGTTTAATGAGGTCAAAATTGTCTATCTTATTTCTTATTTTATGGGCATTAGGGTTTTGATCAGGAATTGGTTGCCATAAGGATGTCTCCTGCATTCTCTAAGCTTCTTATAGTTTGAGGTTTTATGTTTAGGTCCTTGATCCATTTAGAGTTAATTTTTGTTTAAATTTTTTGTTTAAATTAGAGTTTAAATTTTGGTGATAGGTAGGAGCTCTGTTTCAATCTTCTGCATGTGATTAGCCAGTTTTCCCAGCACCATTTACTGAATAGGTTCTCCTCTTCCCAGTGGTTGTTGTTGGAGGCTTTGTCAAAGATGAGTTGGTTGAGAAATTGAGGTTTTGCTTCTGAAATCTCAATTCTATTCCATTGGTCTATTTGCCTGTTTTGTACCAATACCAAGCTGTTTTGATTATTGTAGCCGTATAGTAAAGTTGGAAGTCTGGAAATGTGATACCTCCTGCTTTGTTTCTTTTGCTAAGGATTGTTTTGGCTATTCGTGGTCATATGTGTTTCTGTACAAATTTCTGTATTGTCATTTCTAGGTCTGAGAAGAATGATGTTGGTAATATAATGGGTCTTGCACTGGATCTGTAGATTGCCTTTGGTAGGATGGCCATCTTAACAATGTTGATGCTTTCTATCCATGAACATGGAATATTTTTCCATTTGTTTGAGTCTTCTTGGATTTCTTAGAGCAGTGTTTTGTAATTCTTGTTGTAAAACTCTTTCACTTCTCTGATTAGGAAGATGTCAAGGTATTTCATTTTTTTGTGACTTTTGTGAATGGGATTGTGCTTTTTATTTGGTTCCCTGCCTACTGGTTGTTGGTGTATAAGAGTGCAACTGCCTTTTGCACATTTATTTTGTACTCCAAGACTTTGCCAAAGTCCTTTATCAGTGCAAGCAGATTTTGACAGATTTCTTTTGGATTTTCGAGACATATAATCATATCATCAACAAAAATGGATAACTTGACTTCCTCTTTTCCTATTTGAATACCCCCGATTTCCTTCTCTTGTCTAATTATCCCAGCTAGGTCTCCCAACACAATGTTGACAAGAGGGGTGAAAGTGAGTAGCTTTGTCTTGACCAGTTTTCAGGGGAAATGTTTCCAGGTTTTGTATATTTAGCAATATGTTAGCTGTGTGTTTATTGTAGATGGCACTTGCTATTTTGTGGTGTGTTCCTTCTATACCTAAGTGTTAAAGTGTTTTTTTTTAATCAAGAAGTGTTGCTGGATTTTGTCAAAAGCTTTTTCTGCATCTAATGATATAATCATGTGGTTCTTGTTTGTACATCTGTTGATGTCTTTAATTACATTTTTGGTCTTATGATTGTTGAACTGAACCAGCCCTGTGTCTGGGAATAAAGCCTACTTGTTCAGGATTTTTGTATCTATAAGCCTAAGGGATGTTGGCCTGTAGTTCTCTTTTTTTGTTGGATCTTTACTTGGTTTGGGTATTAGTGTGATGTTAGCTTTGTAAAATGATTTGGGGAGAATTCCATCTTTCTCGATTACCTGGAATACTTTCAATAGGATTGGTATCAGCTCTTCCTTGTTTGTTTTGTAGAATTCTACTGGAAAGCCATCCAGTCCAGGACTTTTTTTTGTAGGTAGTTTTCTTATGACAGAGTCAATTTTCTGCATTTTATCAGTCTATTTATTGTAACAATGTCTTCCTGTTCAACCGGGGAGGTTGTGTGATGTCAGAAGTTCCTCCATTTCATTTAGGTTATCAAGTTTGTTTCCATATAGCTGTACATAGTAATCTCTGGTAATCTTTTGTATTTCTTTGGGATCAGTTGTGATTTGAACTTTTGTATTTCTGATTGTGTTTATTTGGGCTTTTTCTCTCTTTTTCTTGGTCTTTCTGGCTAGGAGTCCATCACCCTTATTAATTCTTTCAAAGAATCAGCTTTTCATTTTGTTGATGTTTTCTATATTTTTGCCTTCTGTGTCCTGTATTTGGGCTCTTATTTTGGTAATTTGGTTTCTTCTGCTAAAGTTAAGGTTTTAGTGGTCTTCTGTTTCTAGCTCCCTTAGGTGATTTGTTAGGCTCTCCACTTATGATCTTTCCATTTTCTTGATGTGTGCTCATAGAAATATAACTTCCCCTCTTAGAACTGATTTCATGGCATCCCAGAGGTTTTAGTAAAGATGTCTCTTCAATTTCATTTGCTTCCAGGAATCTTTTAATTTCTGTCTTGATTTCACTGTTGACCCAGTAGTTGTTCAGCATCATGCTGTTTGGTGTCCATGTCTTTGTGGGCTTTGGGGAAATTGTGTTGGTGTTGATATTTACTTTTATTCCACTGTGGTCTGAAAAGGTACATGGCAATATTTAAACCTTATGGAATTTGTTTATGCTTGATTTGTGGCCAAGGATGTGATTGATCTTGGAGTACGTTTCAGGTGGTGACATTTTCCTACTTCTTCACCTGTCTTTTTGGGTGCTAGATAATTTTGAGAAATATTGAGTCTTATTCTGGTACATGATTAAATTACTTGGAAGCAGTTTAATCTATTCCAGGCTTGCTTTTAAACTATTTACTAGGATTGATCTGTCCTCTACTCAGACAAGCTCTTATGAGTACTTTACCAAATGAATTATGAGCCTTTTCTTGCTTTTTGATTAGTGCAGGCATTATTCTCAGTCCTGAATTTTCTCTGGGGGTTGTTCTCTTTAATACTTTTGGGTAGTTTTTTTTTTTTTTGCCTCAGGTAGGTACTTCACATGCATATACCCATCACTACTCAGCAGAATACTTGAATCCTCATACTTTTAGAGTTTTCTTTCTCTTCAGCTTTCTCCTCTTTAACATTCTGCCTTACGAATTTCAGCTTTTTGGGATCTTAAACAACTCTATTTGATAAACTCGGGGAGATCACTGGGCTCTGTCTGCATTCTCCCTTCCTTGAGCTTCAGCCTGGAAACTCTCCATGCAGTAATCTAGGGCAATCATAGCGCTCACTTTTTTTTCTCCTCTCTCATAGACCAATATATTTCATTGTCTAATTATGTCCAGTGACTTAAAAACAATTTTATAATAAATTTTGTGTTTTAAAATTATTTCTGGCAAGAGAAGAAATCTGTTCCTGCTACTCCATTTTGACCAGAATCTCCAATCATTGTTGCTGTTAAAAAACTCCTTATTAAGACGATTCATCCAATTACATTCAGGCTTATTTGCAGGGACAGTTTATGAGGTCAGTGTCTGAGGTTTGTTCTGACATCTAGAGGGGCTACTTCTTAGCTGTCTCTTTTCCTGATGTTCTCCAGTTAAATTTGCTGGTATACAGTTTAGCTAATGAAGCTACCCATCTCCTCACAAGCTCCATGTTTTGAGAGTGCCCTTATGTTTGGATTTCTTCACACTTTTTAAGATAAAGCCAGTTCATTTGGGATGGGCTTTAGAGTTCTCTACTTTAAGTCCTGTCTTTCCTCCTGGGACAAATCTCAGGAGTTTTGAGCTGTGGCTCCAGGGCTGGGGATGAGGGCAGTGGTAGCTATGCTCTGAGTGACACCCCTGCTTTAGGAGCTGGGTACTTGCTGGAGGGCATCTGGTATTCTCACCTTACATTTTGTACCTAACTTCTGGAACCTCTGCTGCACACATGAGCTGGGGCAAGGGTAATGAATGTCTCAGTGTTTTCAGTGTGCTGCACCCAGGGACTAGCCTCTGTCTTACAAGTGGGAACTGAGTGGAAGAAGAGGGGCCCAACCTTTTGTTTAATCACTTGCAGTTTAGTCTCTGCAACAGGTACATGGGGTGGGAAGAAAGATGCTGTTGGACTGTCCTGCCTGGGAAGATATAGCAGCCCTTGACTCCATTGCATGGAAGTGGTTATCTATAATATATTCTTGACTGTACCACTTGGAGTGGGGTTTCTGTCATCTTGGGCTGGCAGTGGGAGGAAAGAAGTAGGCTGTGGTTGAAATGCTGCAGAACCTCCCTCTTCTTGCCATGTTTGAGTAGATTTTCTTGAATAAATGTCTTTTTATTTTCTGTATGCTCTAAGGCCTTCCCCAGAGACTTTCAGTCAGTCTTAAATATTTTATGCACATGCACACACATACTATTGCTGTTCTGGACGTGGAACTTGCACCACCCCCAGGAGGTTGTTGACACTCTAGATATGGATGCTCAGCTGCGTGTTTACACTACCTCAACCTACAGAAAGACTTGAACAGAAGCCACAGTGAGTCAAACCACTTACCTCCTTTTTAAGTTAAAACCATTTTTTCTAGCCACATCTTAGTTCATAAACCAAAACACTTGTCCTTGAATTTTAATTTTCTTAGCCCTTCCAGAGCATTCATGATCTCTCATGCAATCAAGTAGCTATGCGGTTCTTTTTTAGGATTGAATTCATTCTCCCTGCCTCATCAGAGGACTTGGGACATGGGAACCGGAAAACTGTGCTTTCTTTCCTGTGGGCAATTTTTGTGCAGACCACCATAAGCCTGAATTATATTTGGTGGACTCAGGCACACTCCAATGGTTAAATATCTCAGCCTAGTGTTTTGTGATGGTTTGACTACGTTTCAGTTTTGAAGTGATTTTTGACCCAGTGAATGTAACTGTGCTTCCTAAAGAACCATAGTTGCAGCCTTTTCAGTGAGGTACCAGAATCAACAACCTGTTTGTATGTCCACAGGCTGCTGGGTGATGTTTCCCCAGTACTGCATCATAATAGAGTCCTCTCTCAGTTTTTCTGGTCAGCTGTGAAAAGGCCAAAAAGAGAATCTAGTTTTGGGTCTTGTTTTTGTAACTGAACCTCCAAAGGACGCAAAATATCCATGCCTCTCCCTCGTTTGCATTCCTACTATCCCAGGTCTCTTTTTTCTTCATCTCAATGAATTGTGAGGATCACCTTAATAATTAGAATCTGGTTATTCTCACCAGACAATGTCCTTCTAGCAGAGAGGACATCCACTGGGACTGATCCAATTGTAGATGTTCCTCCAGCTCAGCCATGTATTTGTTGCCAGGACATATTGCCTGCGCTTGTTATTCAAAGGCTGAGCGGCTTATTGTCTTTGTGGCCAGTCAGAAGCTTATGATCTCAGACTCCTGAGCTCTGTTCTATTACCTATTTAGTTTAATTGGAACTGTAGTTCCCTATTTTACTTGTGAAGGATCATATAGAAAAAAAATCAAACTCCCTGGCAGTAGTTGTCTTGGAATGTTTATTTCATTAATCACAGACCACACCTCCACTGCCTTCTCACCTTTGATGAGGTTTCCCACATGAAAAGTCTTAAAACTGATTGACAGATGGTCAATTTAAAAATATGACATGGCGTTCTTGAGGACCAGAGTTCATGGCCATCCTGGATGAGGTCATCCATCCTTGAAGTCAGAAATTTTCCATTCTGAGCCATCATTAGAAGTGTCAAATAAATCTTGGGAGACGGCAAGATGGCGACCACATAGATGGATCCCTGAGATTCTCCGAGCGTGAGTTTCCCAAAAAGACTATTACTTTTCTTCCTGAACCCCCCCCACCTCCACCCGCACTGGTACGAGGCTTGGGGACTTTTGGTCCCACGCAGGGCCAGACATCACCGCTGGACTGGCTGCTCCACTATATGTAATTCTGGCTGGCTGGGAAATTCCAAATCCCGGATCACAGCTCCATTCCCGGCCACAGTGTGGAGACCAGCACTCAGCGCGAAGCTGCTGGTCATGCAGGGAGGCTCTGAGTGCCCGCCCCTTAGAGATACCGGTCCCATTTCTGGCTAAAGTGCCCTGGGAGGGACCCAGAGCCACCACCTGTCCTCTGGAGGTTTGGAGATCAGAAGCCCCTGGCCCACCCTGGCTGAGGCACTCAGTGTGCATGACCACAAGCCTGTGTAAGAGGGCAGAACTCCAAGTTGGCGTAAGGTGCCGATCGCAGGCTTACAGCTCCAGAGGAGGAAACGCCCAACCGTGTCCTCCACTCCAGCCAACTGGAGGCACCCCAGATCCAGAGCCTAGCTGTGAAGCTTGTCCCACCTAGAGACCCACAGGTGCCCCCTAAAAGCAAACCAACACCTCCGCCATTTTCAAGGCATATTTGCATCGCATCACCCTGCCCACCTAGCAGAGTCTCCACATTGGTTCCCACGGTGATGTCATCAACAGGAGACAAAGCCC
Source organism: Carlito syrichta (assembly GCF_000164805.1). NCBI lineage: Eukaryota > Metazoa > Chordata > Mammalia > Primates > Tarsiidae > Carlito > Carlito syrichta. The sequence continues at coordinate 21,095 of NW_007253878.1, read as the reverse complement.
TTCCCCTACGCTGAATAGTGACTAGTGTCACAGATCTCCTAGGCAACAAGCTAACTGCCTGCAATAGGAAGAGAGGAGAGAGGTTGGAGATTAGATCTCAGGAACTTGATCCACTAAGGGACAAGAGAGAAAAACCTACACAAATGAAGAAAAACCAAAAGAAGAATATGGGTCTGTCCCAAACTCCTGGGAGGACAGACACTGAGAAAACTGACTTTGGAATGCAAACAACGAAGAGCCCCGCCCAGAATGAATAATCTCAAAATACAACCCTAGACATCAAGACATTAATGGAGAGATTAAAAAGAATTGAAGAGACTCAAGAAGAAACTAGAAAGGAGCTGATATCTGAGATAACAGTAATAAAGAATACTGTGAATGAAATAAACAATAAACTAATAAGCATGAAAAGCAGAATCACCCAAGCAGAAGAAAGAATCTCAGAGCTTGAGGACCAAAATATAGAAATAACCCAAACTCTCAAAAATGCAGAAAACAAGCTCAAAAAGACAGAAAAAACCTTCAAGAGATAAACGATTACTTCAAGAGGCTTAACCTAAGAGTAATTGGTCTGCCTGAGGCAGAAAAAGAGAAAGAGACCACATTGGAACAAACCTTCCATGAGCGCATTCAAGAAAACTTCCCTTATCTAATCAATGTTGCAAAAACTTGAACACAAGAGATCCAGAGAATCCCTGCAAGACAACAAATGAGAAAACCAACTCCTAGACACATAATAATTCACCTAAACAAAGTAGGCATAAAAGAAAAAATCCTAAAGGCAACAAGAGATAAAGGTCAGATTACCTACCATGGAAAACCAATTAGAATAGCAGTAGGTTTATCTACAGAAAACCTGCAGGCTAGGAGAGCTTGGAGCCCTATCCTCAAAGTCCTAAAAGATAAACAATTTCTACCAAGAATAACCTGCCCTGCCAGATTAAGCTTCATCAGTGAGAGAGAATTAAAATCTTTCCCAGATATTCAATCCCTAAGAACCTACGCTGCCACCAAACCACCTCTACATGAAATACTTAAGAAAGTACTAAACACAGAAGAAAAGGGGGGAAAAAGAGCAACATTTCTCACAAGAGTACAGGAAAAAGAATAAAATACATATGAACCAACCCCCAAAACAAAAGAAAGACAGAAAACCAAGTGGAACAACAACTCTAAAAGAACTATATGATAGGGATGAACTCTCACATTTCAATAATTAGCCTAAATGTGAATGGACTAAATGCACCACTGAAAAGACATAGAATGGCAAAATGGGTAAAATATCACCAGGCAACAATATACTGCCTTCAAGAGAACCATCTCATTAGAAAGGACATGCACAGACTCAAAGTAAGAGGATGGGAAACAAATTTCCAGGTGAATGGAACACAAAAGAAAGGAGGAGTCGCGATCCTAG
>NW_007253878.1:16558-19551 GCF_000164805.1 Carlito syrichta | reverse complement strand
ATATGCACCTAATATAGGTGCACCAACTTTTACAAAGCAACTCCTAGGAAAACTAAAGAAAGATATTGATTCTAACACTATCATAACTGGGGACTTTAGTACCCCACTCACAACCCTCGACAGATCATCGGGACAAAAAATCAGCAACGAGATTCGGAACCTCAATGTGACTCTGGACCAAATGGATTTAATTGATACCTACAGAACACTCCATCCACAGACCAGAGAATACACATTCTACTCATCACCGCACAGGACATATTCCAAGATCGACTACATTCTCGGTCATAAATCAAGCATAAGCAAACATAAAAAGCCTGAAATTCTACCATGCACTTTCTCGGACCACAGTGGAATAAAAATAAACATTGACACCCACAAGGTCCCCCCAAAACCAACAAAGACATGGACACTAAGCAGCATGATGCTAAACAACTCCTGGATCAATGATGAAATCAAAACAGAGATCAAAAGATACCTGGAAACAAATGAAAATGAAGAAACATCATACCAAAATCTCTGAGATGCCTTAAAAGCTGTAGTAAGAGGGGAATGTATATCCCTACAAACACACATGAAGAAACTGGAAGGAGCACAAATTAATAGCCTAACAAGCCACCTAAGGAAGCTGGAAAAGCAAGTCACAAAAACCCTAATTTCAGCAGAAGAATCCAGATCACCAAAATAAAAGCCCAAATCCAGAACAAAGAAGACAAAAAGACAATACAAAAAAATCAATGAAACAAAAAGCAGATTCTTCAAAAGGATAAGCAAGATTGATGGTCCCCTAGCTAGACTGACCAAGAAAAAGAAAAAACCCAAATAAGCACAATCAGAAACACAAAAGATGAAGTCACATCTGTCCCCGAAGAAATACAAAAGATCATCAGAGACTACTATGTACACTTGCATGGAAACAAGCTTGAAAACCTCAAGGAAATGGAGGACTTTCTGTTATCACACAACCTGCCTAAGTTGAAACAAGAAGAAATTGAGACCCTAAATAGACCAATAACAATCAAGGAAATTGACTATATAATAAGAAAACTACCAACAAAAAAAAGACCCCGACCAGATGGCTTTCCAGCAGAATTTTGCAAGACATTTAAAGAGGAACTGATTCCAATCCTACTGAAGCTATTTCAGGCTATTGAGAATGACGGAACCCTCCCCAAATCATTCTAAGAAGCTAACATCACATTGATACCCAAGCCAGGTAAAGACCCAACAAAAAAAGAGAACAACAGGCCAATATCTTTGATGAACATAGATGCTAAAATTCTCAACAAGATTCTAGCAAACAACATATCTCAAAAATCATCCATTATGACCAAGTAGGCTTCATCCCTGGGATGCAAGGCTGGTTCAACATTCGTAAAACAATAAATGTAATTAAATACATCAACAGATGTCAAAACAAAAACCACATGGTTATATCATTAGATGCAGAAAAAGCTTTCGATAAAATCCAGCACCTCTTCTTGATAAAAACCCTTGAACATCTAGGCATACAGGGAACATACCTCAAAGTAGTAAAAGCCATCTATGAGAAACCCACAGCCAGCATACTCCTAAATGGACAAAAATTGGAAGCATTTCCCCCGAAAACTGGAACAAGACAAGGATGCCCACTCTCACCCCTCCTGTTCAATATAGTATTGGAAGTCCTGGCTACAGCGACCAGAGAAGAGAAGCAATCAGGGGTATCCAAATAGGAAAAGTGGAAGTCAAATTATCTCTCTTTGCAGATGACATGATTGTATACCTTGAAAACCCAAAAGAATCTGTCAAAAACCTCCTTACACTGATAAAGGCCTTTGGCAAAGTCTCAGGATATAAAATAAATGTGCAAAAGACAATTGCATTTCTTTACACCAATAATAAACAAACAGAAACCCAAATAAGAAGCACAATTCCATTTAAAAGAGTCACAAAAAAAATGAAATACCTTGGCATCTTCCTAATCAGAGACGTGAAAGACCTTTACAGTGAAAACTACAAAACTCTGCTCAAAGAAATCAAGGATGACACAAACAAGTGGAAAAATATCCTATGCTCATGGGTTGGAAGAAGGAACATTGTGAAGATGTTCATCTTACCTAAGGCAATTTACAGAGTCAATGCAATACCTATCAAATTACCAGCAACATTCTTCTCAGAAAAAACAACACAGGAATTCATATGGAAACACAAATGACCAAGAATAGCCAGAACAATCCTCAGCAAAAAAACCACAAAACAGGTGGTATCACATTACCAGACTTCAAACTTTACTATAAAGCTACAATCATCAAAACAGCTTGGTATTGGTATAGGAACAGGCATATAGACCAATGGAATAGAATTGAGATTCCAGAGGCATGACCTCAATTTCTCAACCAACTCATCTTCGGCAAAGCCTCCACCACCTACCACCAGGGAGAGGAGAACGAATTCAGTAAATGGTGCTGGGAAAACTGGCTGACCACATGCAGAAGATTGAAACAGGGCCCCTATCTATCCCCATACACAAAAATTAACTCCAAATGGATCAGGGACCTAAATATAAAACCTCAAACCATAAGAACCTTAGGAAATGAAGGACATACCCTCATGGAAATTGGAACTGGCATCCAATTCCTGAACAAACTCGAAACCCACAGGCCATAAGGGATAAGATAGACAAGTGGGACCTCATTAAACTGACAAGCTTCTGCAAAGCCAAAGAAACCATCAAGAGAGCAGGACGACAGCCTACAGACTGAGAAAAAGTATTTGCCAACTCCAGGTCTGACAAAGGCTTAACATCCTGGATATACAAGGAACTCAAACATGCTGGAAAGAAAAAAACAAACAACCCCATTATAAAGTGGGCAAAAGATATGAGCAGACACTTCACAAAGGAAGACATCCGAGCAGCCAACAGACACATGAAGAAATGCTCAACCTCATTAGTCATCAGGGAGATGCAAATCAAAACCACACTGAGATACCACCTAACCCCAGTCAGGAAT